>NW_025421433.1:0-46690 GCF_011764305.1 Mustela putorius furo
TTTACCTCACTTTTTTTTCTCATCCTATTAAATCCACAAGAAGCCAAATAGAAGTTATAATTAGATTTATTATGTGAGTAAATGCTTTCAGCAAGAAGTAAAATGAAGAATCTTTGAAAGAGGAAATTTCTCATAGACCCTATTTCAGGAGGCAGATCGGCCTTAATAACTCACAGACTACCTGGACAAAGGCAAAATAATCTTATAAGTATCAGGAAAGATCCACTGATATGGGTAAGTGGGTACGAGCTCATCCAGGACCTGAGAGGCAGGGAAGGTAGACAAATTGAGAGAGAAGACCTTACTCTAAAAGAACGTTATTTGATCCTGTTGGATAGTTAAAGACAAAAAGAACAAAACCCACTAACAATTGCTTTGGGTTGGTGGTGCGAAATTCCAATAAATGCAAAGCGCAATTAAAATTGTTAAATTGTTGTTTTAAATTTGAGGCACTGGGAAGATTAAATGAGAGTTTTTGAATTCCTTCTGAAGGTGCCGTTTTCCTGTTAATGTCTACATTGTGCTCTCTAACTTGCTACTTACTGACATATGTTTCCTTTGAGGGACACCTACCATAAATTCTGTTACTAGCCAGCCTCATTACTGGACGGTCTCTAATCTGGGAAGAATTCAAAGATGCGCCCTTTTCATATGTTTTTCGCCCTAATATCCTTAATTAAATTCCATAGTAACCAACCGAAATTAGAGAAAAAGAAGGTAAGTTGAGCTGGATTTTTTTAAAGTCAGGATTGAAATGCTTTTCCATAAAACCCCTACTTTAAATGACAAATTGAAAGCCCCCCCCCAAAACAAACAAGCTTTGACCATAGTTAGTGTCCTTTTCAAGGATCGAGGTAACAGCATTCTCCATTCCCCATGGTAAAATTCTCTAACAACACAAGATGCTCTATTATAATGATCATATCTCACACGCCTTTTTCTTTAGTTCCCTCATGAGAAGATCCTGGCCCACTTAGTTAGCCAATCCTTTGATTCAAAATTGCAATGAGTATCTTCCCGCTCAAAGGTATATGTTTTATTATCTACATGCCAGAAAGAACAATATCTCCAAGTTTCTTCTCCTTCTTCTTCTTCTTCTTCTGTCTTTTTTGATTGTAAGATCCCACCTTTAGAGAAAACGCTCCAGGGAGGAAGATCTGTTCAGAGTTTCTTCTTTCTTTTCTTTTTTTAAAAAAATTTTATTTTTTTTTATTTTTTTAATTTTATTTTTAAATTAACATATAATATATTATTAGCCCTAGGGTACAGGTCTGTGAATTGCCAGGTTTACACACTTCAGTCACCATAGCACATACCTTCCCCAATGTCTATAACCCAACCCACACCCTCGCCCCCCGCAAACCCTCTGTTTTGGTGAGATTACGAGTCTCTTACGTATTGTCTCCCTCCCGATCCCATCTTGTTTCATTTATTCTTTTTCTTACCCACCAAACCCCCCATGTTTGCATCTCCACTTCTTCATATAAGGGAGATCATATGATAGCTGGTCTTTCTCTGATTGACTTATTTCGCTAAGCATGATACCCTCCATTTCATCCACGCCGTCTCAAATGGCAAAATTTCATTTCTTTTGATGGCTGCATATTATTCCATTGTGTATATATATACACCACATCTTCTTTATCTATTCATCTGTTGGTGGACATCTAGATTCTTTCCATAGTTTGGCTATTGTGGACATCTGCTATAAGCATTCCAGTGCAACGTGCCCCTTCGGATCACTACATTTGTATCGTTAGGGTAAAATACCCAATAGTGCAATTGCTGGGTTGTAGGGTAGCTCTCTATTTTCAACTTTTTGAGGAACCTCCTCCAAGTTTCTTCTGAAAGTGAATGTAAATTGTCTCCAAGAAGCCTTTGCAGAATACAGATTTTCCTTTCTTTCTGTATACTTTTAAACACAAATTTATAATTATAATATATAACACATTATAGATTATATTTAATAATATATAATTTATATTTAATATATATTACATATAAACATTATATATAATATATAATTTTATAATTATAGCATTCTATATTATAGTATTCTAAATTATATTATTCTTGTTAATGCTTCATTTTTGTAATTAATTCTTTGCTGTTTTTCACTGATGCTCGTATTTCCTGTCTGGATATTTTATAAACTCTTCAATACTAACCTGAATGTCTCCTTCTAACTCTCTCTGAGGGCCCAGCGCTCCCCTAGCCAGAACTCAATCAACCACACAGGTAGATGGGTCATTTAAAAAGTTTTTCCTGGGGGCGCCTGGGTGGCTCAGTGGGTTAAAGCCTCTGCCTTTGGCTCACTTCATGAAACCAGGGTCCTGGAATTGAGCCCCACATCAGGCTTTCTGCTCAGCAAGGAACCTGCTTCCTCCTCTCTCTCTGCCTGCCTCTCTGCTTACTTGTGATCTCTGCCTGTCAAATAAATAAATGAAATAAATAAATAAATAAATAAATAAAATCTTTTAAAAAAAAGTTTTTTCTAAAAAAAAAGTTTTTCTGGAAAAAAAAAATCTAGCAAGTACAATATGACCTATTCTGACCATTCTAAAGTGGCCTTCCCCCCTGCTACATATTTCATTACAAACTTCCTATTTTACTTGCTTTGTGAACTTTGTGATGTGTTGGTAAATGTTCGACTGACCTTCCAGAGGGAAAAAAGGAAACTTCAATATATAGCATCTGCCCATATGCAGGGTGTAAATGCTCCCGCCTTGGTCAATCTAACATGATGTCTCCACAAGTGATGCTGGGACAGCATGTACGTCATTGCGTCTTGGGAACAGAGTCAGCAGGGTTTTAGCGTACCACTGTTTGTGGTCATTACCATTACCTAGGATGATCTGGTTTGTTGTTTCTTTGTTCTGTTTCCCTTCATAAAAACTAAGCTCCATAAGGAAAGGGACTTTCTTCCATGATTACCACCAGATCTCTCCAGCCATAGAAACAGTGACTGGTGAATTGGCAAGGACATATTGAACATCTGTTGGTAAAACACATAATTGTCCACTCAAAATTGAGTATACTAAATTTTTTAAATGTTATGGTATGTGGCGATTCACAGACCTGTACCCCTGGGGATAAAAATACATTATATGTTTTAAAAAATAATAATAAATAAAAAAAATTTTTTAAAAGAATATCTTTATTCTGTTAAGTTTTCTTATCAAAGAAAAAAAATGTTATAGTATGGTATGGTATGGTAATAATTCTTTTTATTAAGCCTTTACTAAAGGTTGTGGGCTTTAAATATTTGACTCGTGAGTCAATGGGGGAGAGAGAGGAGTCCAGTATCATTTTTAAAAATCATTTTATCTTGCCCCTCTTAAATCTCTTAGGCTTTGTCAGTGGTGTAAATATGACATTGGGGTGCATAAAGAAAAAAAATTGTAAACTGTGAACTTAAATTTTCATTATAAAAAAGATAAATCATAATTTCTAACTATGAAAAATAGAAAAATGCTCATTTCAAAATGAAAACATCATTTTATATTTAATGAGTTAAATAGGCATAAATAAAATACCCTAGTACAAGAAAGACTTTGGAATTATTATATGTGTGATTTCCCAGGGCAGAATCAGAGAAAAAGTTAGTTATTATATTTATGATTTCCAAGATAACTGGTAATGTAAAATAATGAAAATAAGACCCTACCACTGAGGAATAATTACTCAGATTTCCGTCTCTCAAAGTTCTTTTCTTATTTCTTTTGAAAGAAATAAAAAAATAATTAGAATTGACTTTATATATTTTTATTTCATCTTTAATTTTCCTAACATCCAACTCTGAATTAGTAACTCTGCATTTCATTCTAATTTAATTTTTATTATGGATACTACAATAGAATTTTTTTTTTCCTGCCCTGGATTGTATTGGTACATTTCATTTATGATGGGCACAAAGTAACTCATGGAGAGCTTCAGTACATTTCTGGTCATTGTATTATTTTTCACAACCTGATTCTCAAAGGCCTCTTGTGGCTTGTTTTTTTTTTGTTTTTTCTCCAAATTAAATAGCATTTTTTTTTTTAAATTTAACCCAAACACACACTATGTGTGCTTTCCCATCCTTGGCTTGGCTCTCTTGCTTCTCAGGATGCTCTTCTCCCTGTCACTATATTTTGTATAATATTATCTGACATTATCTAGACCCGATTCAGTCATCAAATCATTCATTCTTTGCACAATACTTAGTCACTAATTGATCTCTTTCTTATTTGTTTATTACTTTGTTTATTGTCTTTCTTTCTCCTTCAGACCATATGCCAAGTGAAAACAGGGCTTTTCCTTGTTTACTGCAAAATCCCAGTCCTAGAACACTGCATAGCATAAAGTAAGTGCATTAATTGTTCAATGAACAAATAAGTAATTATCAAAACAGATCCAAGGATTAAGTGAATATAGTAAGATTCTCTATGCTGATTTTTAAAAAATAACACAAACATTTATTTTCCAAAATATAGGTTGGCACTTCATCTTAATGTAGTGTTATTTTGACAAAGCTGTGAGAATTAAGGAGGATAATGTGATATCTTCAATCAGTCAAAAATAATTTCTAACACCTAAAGTTGAAAGAATTCCCGTGTGTAAGTGCTATTTTCCTCATATGACACTGTGCTTATCATACTCCACTTATAATCTAACTAAACTTATTCTCTTGGTATACTAAATTCTTTATGCAAAACTTCTCTTGATTTTGTCATATAATTCAGAAGGATTCAATTAAGTGAAACCTACCTTATGTGGCTTTGAATGAATTTTAGCAAGAACAGATTTTATATTGCAAAGTAGGTAGTCATTTTAATATTAACCTATATGGATATAGAATGGAAGAGGCATTGTAGTTCTTTTCTTCTTTGATCTAAATTTCCTCCATGCATTCCTCTCTTTGAGGATAACTCAACAAAAATTTGAGTCATAACAAAAAAAGAGAGAAAGGATATATATATATATATATAATGTACTATATTACATATATATTATATATTTATATATTATATGTGTAATGTTACATATTACACATATATACATATATGTATATGTGTGTAATATGTGTAATATTATATGTAATATTAATATTATATGTAATATTAATATTAATATGTAATATTAATATTATATGTAATATTACACATTACACACACATATATGTATATGTGTGTAATATGTAACATTACACATATAATATGTAAATATATGTATAAATATATTCTATATATTATATATATAATGTAGCACATATATAAGATATATATAATAAAATGCTGGAATCCCTAAATCTTTTATGCCTATTTAACTCCCTAAATCTTCAGTAATACAAAATAAAGTATAGTAGTTCTTAGTGGAAAGCACAGGGCTCTTGAATCTGAGTGCTACTATTCTTAAGGAAGCTACTAAACCTCTATGAGCCTTAGTTTACTTATCTATTGAATGGAATAACAATATCTACTTTTCTGGGCTTCAAAGAGGAGAGAGAAACCAACCTAGCACCAAGCCTAGCATATATTAAGTGCTCAATAAGTATTTACTGAAGTAATGAATTCTATTGAAAATAGTTACTGCTGAACTAAATTACTATATATAATTTAATGAAAAATTGTAGTGATTGTGTAAACAAATAGCTAAAACAAAAGTGTAATTACCTGTTTTAACAACTCCTTGATTAACATACAATCAACAAAACAAAATACATACAAATAGATCAAATACATTGACCATGATGGAATACTATGGTTAGTACAATAGTGGTCCAGGCAATTATTCATGAGAGCTAAGTATGATCACATTTCCTGATGTCAAAGAAGAGGGCATGGAACTTTTCTAATGTCTCTGCATATCTAAAGTAGAAACTCACAAATACTATCGAGGATAGTTACTCATCTTCTATAAAAAAACAAATTCTAATAGATATGCAGTGTTTCTTATTAATTTCCCACACCTACATAGACATAAGCTAAACCTATTGAACTTGTCACTACTAGAAAGAATAACTAATGAATAAATGATAATTTGTGCTTTTACTTTTCCTTTCAATCCTTATAAAAACTCTACAAAGTCAACATAGAGAGATTATGGCAGAGCAAATTTTCAATTAGGGAGCTCAAGGTATAAGTCCAGAAACATGCTCTAAAATATTTGGTACTGGGTATACATCAGAAAACAAAAAGACAAAAACCTCATTTCCTAGACCTCACAATCTGGGATTTGTGTTGAAATAGCTACAATTATGGCTTTTAGATTTATGAATCAAGCCGCTCAAATACATATTCATAATAAAGTATGTTGTTAAAAGTACTGCATTAGTGACCAATGGATTTGTATATTCCTTTCATCCTCAATTATTGAATGAGGTTTGATGTTTTGTGCAAATCCACTGAACAGGCTCTGCTGTTTATTGTTACAATATAACTTTTTTTCTGTTGTTTGATTTAGGGGATGTGAATAATGATAATTAACCAGAATTGTTGCCTCTTCCTGTCCTTTCTATGCTGCTTAGAGCCCTTACTGCATGGAATTCTCATAGCTTGCTCATTTTTTGTCTCCCAACCTGGACTGAGCACTGTCCAGGGAAAGGGCCACATCTCTTTAACCTTTGTGTTGTCAGCCCCTAGCATAGTGCTTGCCTCACGGTTCCCGGGGGGACGTATGTTTGTTGTATGAGTAAATGTATATATTGTTTTCAAAGCACAGTCACATGCACATATCATTAGACCCTCACAAAACTGAGATTGTAGAGTGGAATTAGTGCTCTCATTTTACCGAATCTCAGTGAGATGGAAGGTTATTAATTCCCCTGTTTGACAGATGAGGAGAAGAGATCAGTGGGAGATTATGTGATTTCCGAAGAGCCCATAACTAAGACTTGAATTTCAAGATCAGAGTTCTTTCTTAAAATACTAAATGAAAATATAGGCATACTGAACTACTATTTTAAGTACGTCTTTAGGATCTACTTGGTGTATGGCCAGTCATCTTTGACTGGCTCAAATCATTGGTGAAATCTTGCCTTTTTTTTTTTTTCAAATGTAAAAAATGGGATGGAAAAGATCTTCAGAAACCACCCACATTGTAACTAGAAGACAATGAAATAAATTACATGCAAATATTTTGCTGTAAAACAGCGTCTGCCTTTAGGAATATATTGCTAGCCCAAACAATTTTGCTTTGTCATAGAGAAGGGGATGGAGGCAGCTTTGTCATTTCCAATCCTGAACCCACAGCCATCACCTTTCTCCTTATGTAAGATTTCTATACGCCTCTTATTTTTCTGGATCAGGAAATGAAAGTCCCTACACTGGCAGGATAGTGGAAGCCATCTGTTGAGGTGAAGGGGTCACAACCAGTATTTGAAGGTTCTAGTCACTGAATCCTGATCAACTGACTCTAAAATGACCCTTTTAATAACATTATCTCCCACCAGACCACAGGCTACATGAAGGCAGGAACTGTCCTCAACTCCCAAGTGAGACCACAGCACATGGCATGGAACCCTCCTAGCTTATTTCCTGTCACACACGTCAATGAATCAGCGAGTGGCAAGTCTTAGTAACCAGTGGCAATAAATCAACCCCCCAAAGTGCTAGGTACACGTTTTTCAAACTGAGTGACAGAAATTTCTGTGTGTGTGTGTGTGAGTGTGTGTGTGTGTGTGTGTGTTTTAATTTAAAACCATTTTTAAAAAAGTTTGTGTTTAAGATATATTGTTTTCTAGGCAATACACTCGGGTCCTTAAGGGAGACCTAGTGACGGAACACTGGCCTTAGGTCCGTTATCCTGGATACTGTTATACCTCAACATTCCAAAAAACACTTTAACAGAAATTAACAGCAACTATAATGAAATCGTGACATTTCTGAACTAGAAGCGTTTTCCAAGGGGTGGAATTACTGGGTTGACAATTTCTCTTAATCTGAAAAAAAAAAAAAAATCCATCTTCCTTCCTCCCTCCCTCCCCCCATCCCCTTTCGGTCTTCTTCCATCCCGAGAGACGCACGAAGACTCTGACGGTTTTTATTTGAGTGGAAAGTTGAAAGAGAGCAACACACCGGCTGCACCCATCCGGCGCTCCTTGGGGTGGAATAGCAAAGTTCTAGGGCACAGCCTTCCTGCCCGGAGCCGGCGAGGCAGCCGCTCTCCGCTACCTGCTCAGCTTCACGCCGCATCTGAAGGTCCGCCCGCCGCGGAACAGTTGCGTCTCCATCTGGCTGCCAACCCACCCAAGCTTTCTTCTCCTCCACCACCGCCACCTTCCCTCCTTCCCCCCTCCTCCCCCTCCTTTCCGTCTTCCCTCTCCACCCCCGCCCCCAATCTCCTCCTCTTTTTCTCACTACAAGCGGTTGCTGATGCTGAAGCCGAGCGTCACTTCGGCTCCCACGGCAGACATGGCGACATTGACAGTGGTCCAGCCGCTCACTCTGGACAGAGGTAAGGGAGCGGCTCGCCCGCCAGGCCACTGCGTCCCCTCTGCCTCCCTCTCTGCCCCTGCCAACTCCCACCGGGACAGCCGGACGCGCTCGGGCAGGGGCAGCAGGGCGAGCGAGGACGAGCGAAAACGAGCGTAGAAGGCGTTCGCGCGGAGAGCAGGATACTTTCTTCCCCTTTCTCTGCCCGCCACGTCCCCACTGTCCCTGCACGCTGCGCTCGCCCGGCCCAGGGATGCCTTCCGCCGGGCTCTGGCGCCCCCGCTGCCACTCCCAGCCCCTCGCCCGGTCGCCTCCGGGCCGCCGGCTTTGTTGGAGCGGAGGCGCAGAGACCGGTAGGCGCCCGGGGCTCGGGGTTGGAGAGGGGCAGGGAGGAAGCTCGCCACGCCGGGCGAGGGCGCCTGCAGCCGGAGACCGGGGAAGCCTGGCGAGGGAGCCGCCTGCCAGCCTGCGCAGCCCGCGGGCCCGAGAGGGAGGAAGTTTGTCCGGGCGCGGGGGAACGAAGGTCGGTAGGGCTGTGGCTGCTCAGGCGGCCGCCCGGGGGCGGAGGAGGCGCACCCCGGGGTGGCCTGTGCCGGGGCGCACGGCGGCGGGGCTGCAGCGGCGAGGAGCTGCCCTCGGCCGAAAGGGCAACGCGGAGCACCGGCAGCAGCGCCCGGGCTGGGGGCGCAGCGTCGCTGCCGCCGAGCCCGACTCTTTCCGGCTTCTTGCTCCGAAGGCGGCCGGGGTCTCCTCTGCCCCTCGCCGTCCGCCACGCTCCGGTGGTGGCAACTCAGTTTCTCCTGCCCCGGCCAGCCACGTTCCTTCTCTCCCCAAACCCGGTGTCAGCGCCGTACCCCGGCTGCGGAAGGCGCTGGGACGCAGCGTGGACTGGCTTGAAATTCAACTTCTGACCCGCGACCCGGTGCGTCTTGCTCTCTGACTTGAATGGGGAAGCAGTGTGTGCTTCCTCCCAGGACCTCGCCAAGCCCAAGGCTAGAACCCCCCGCCGCTCTGCGGTGGGGTGGGGGGGCCTCTCTGGAGCGCGCGTACGAGACTGTACCTGTGCCTGTGTGTTCGGGTTTCCTTTCTGGCTTCCGACGTCTAGTTATGCAGGCGCGGGAGTCCCACGACGCCGCAGCCGAGGACACCTGCTCGTCCCTGACCGCAGCAGCCGGATTTAGGACCCTGGGCGGCCATTTGGAAATGGTGTGCTCAGTCGGAGATGATTTAGTCCGATGTGCCTCTAAAAATATTCTTCCTAGCGGATTTAAACTGGACTGTGGGGCAAAGCGAAAGAGCATCCCGCTGCGAGTACAGTGCAAAAGCCAGGGAACTCAGTGGGGTTTTAATTTGGAGAAACTGTGGATGACTTTAACGCAATCTGTTGGCGCCAGAACAGATAGTATGTAGTGCCCATAGCAACCTTATTTGGGGTAAGAGTAGAAAAATAAAAACCAAAAATTAATTAATTAACTAATTAATTAAATTTTAAAATGTAATGATTGATTTATGTTGGGAAACGTTGATTTGCAAGCCACTAAATTAATAACAGTAGTTAAAAAAACTCAGAAATCTAGGGTATCATGCATGATTTCACCCCAGTATCATCATCTACACTAAGCAGGATAAATACATTGCCACTAAGAGCCAGATGGCAAGCTATTAGAAATTAGGGATTTCCCACGAATTTCTGTTTTAATGTTATGAGCTCTTATATCGTCCCATTACTAAATCAGCCTTTAAACATCCCAAGTAAAACGACTATACTGGGAAAAAAAAAAACCAACTGCAAGAAAATCGCCTACCCGAGGAATTTTATATATTAAGACTACTAAACGTATTTCACCTCTTGGGTTTTACCTTAGCCCCGAGATTCCTGACGCAGTTGTGGAGAAGTGCAATCGGATGGGGATCTATTCTTAAAGTTTGTTCTAGCTCACAGCCAGACTGTACCTGTCCTTCCCAGTGTGATTAGGTCCATTTAGTAAGTAGCTCAAGAGGCAGAATGAGACTAGACGTAGCTGAATAAATTAACCAGCAACAAACTGCAAAGTCTGATTTGTGGATGATGAGTTATTGGCACCACTGCTGTCCATGAAGTCAGTGTGTGTAAATATTTTCCCCTCTACCTTATTAACATGATTAATTATTTGATTAATTGCATCATTAAACCAATGAGAGAAAGAGTTCTGAAAAATGTTCCTCCAAAAAAATGCAAGTCTGTTTAGAAAGGCAGCCCAATAATACTTATCTGGGCCCTATTTGGTTAAAACCGTGGTGCTTGCTTTGGATAGGTTGGTTAGCATCTTTGGGCATCAGTTTTCCTCTGTGTGCTCTAAGGAATTTGGATTAGATTATTCTGATACTGTGCAACTTTAGTAGTCTATAAGTCAATTAGTTGAAATTAGAACTCAGTTTCTGGTCATTTACTGGAAGATTTTCCAGATTAGTCCCTCTCCCAGGTTGTTTGAGTGACCTTTGATGTATCCAGAGGTCACCCACTGATTTGGCCCCGTCAAAGCATTTCTCATACGCTGGTGCATCTGTCTCCTTGCTGAATGGTTGCTCCTTGAGAGAAGAGACCATTTCTAAATTCATTTTCTTATTCTCAGTGCCTGTCATAGTTCCTGACTCACAGTAGAAGATCAAAAATTAATGTGAACTAAGGACTGCAGTAATTTAAACAATGTTAAAAGATAGGATTTAGCAGTGAACCAAGGTACAGTTCATAGATTCATGACATTTTGGTTCTGGGATAGATGGCAGGAAAAACACAGGCCAGTGGTTCTTAACCTTTCTTTCTCTCTATGTGCTTGACAGATTCCTATCAGTAACCATAGCTCACCAAAGCTGTCATTAGTAACCAAGGGGGGGGTTGGAGCAGGTAGGCAAAGAAGAAGGAAAGAAGATGCTTGACAAAGCCTCCCAAAGGCATCTCAGCAAATCGGAATGCATAGATCCATAATTTGATTTTTTTTTTCCTAGCATCTTTCCTTTTCAAGTGAGAAACATTGAAGAAGTAGAAAGTATTTTCAAGATTATTCTACTAGTTAGTGGGAGGTTTTATGCTAAAATTTAAATTTCCTTGTTTGATGCCCTTTGGCACCATAAACCGATTTATCTGGAATCTTCAGGGCAAAGGTTTTAAGCAAAGAAATCAAACCTGTGGATTGAAATTATGATTTACTCCTCCCAGAATTCAAAAGATATTACCTGAAACTAAGAAGCTCAGAAGTCTACACCAGCTTCTTGGACCTTGTTTGGGAAGCAAGATTTTGCCAGGACCAGGGTGGGCTCTGAAAAGATGAACACAGGGACCTAATATTCGAAACTCTTTTCTACCTTCCATTAAGACCTCATATTAAGCCTGTAAAGGCCTCTGGTAGCTATGGCCAGAGCTGGTTCCTGTTTACCCTGGTCCTAGTCCTTTGGATTCTTTACTCACTCAATGAATGCCTGGTATAAGGCAGACCCTACTATAGAAAGGTTAACTGGTTAACACGGTGGTGAACTAAACAGACATAATTCTAGTCTCCGTGGCAGTTAAAAGACCATGGGGGAGGGGAGAGAGAGGTTATCCATATAAAAACATATGCACACACGCATACACAAAAAATTCACTCATGCAATAAATATTCATTCATTGAATGTTTATATCATATATGTTTAAACACATAAGGTATACATATGATATATTACTCTGTCTATATGTAATATACTATAGAAATACCAGAAACAAAAGTTTCTGCTTTTCTGGTCCTTAAGAGTGTCGTGGTGGAAACAGATAATAAATAAGGGGCTGATTAGTTAATTCAACAAATGAGTATTGAGTGTCAGCCTTATGGAAAGCATTATTTTCAGCTTTGGGGCTAATGAACAAAAGAGATAAAGTCTAACAGAGTCTACACACTCATGAGTGAGACGAAGAACGCATTCACGTACAATGCCACCAAGAAGAGCTAAGACTGGACCAAGGAGAGTGGCAGGGGCTGCTCTTGTGGATGCGAGAGTCAAGAAAGGCCCTCCCTCCTGGACTGATGACATTTGAGAAAAGATCCAAAGGAAATAAGGAAGCTAACTCTGCAGACATGGTGGGGTGGAGTGGTGGTGATGGGGGGTGCCCTCTGCAGAAGGATGTTATCTGTGCGTCCTAGGAACATCACGGAAGTCTACATGAAAAGGAGAGCCAGGGAAGAGTGGTGGAAAGTGAATGTGTGAAGTTGGTGGCCAGGAACCAGATGATGTAGGTTATGATGTGGATTTTAGATTGGTTGAAAGTCTGAAGACAGAAATGATGGGAAGATGGAAAAGAGTGGGGAAGGACCTACTTACATGGTGTTAGGCAAGGGAAGGTCATGAGAAAGCAAAATTTAAAACTGAGTTTTGATGTATTAATACAATTTTTAGGAACAACATTCTGGATAAAGGGAAGAATACACATAAAAGCAACTTGATTGTGTAAAGCTTGGCTACCATTCCATTAATACATCTAGAACCAAACAAATGATCCAAAAGAAGAATTACCGAGAAGTAGTAACACTCCAAATGTGCCTCTGAGGATAGAAATTTGGTTTTAAGTATACCAAGAAAATCTATAGATCAGCTTTTTCTTCTTATTGCTGGGATAAAATATCATATAATTAGATTTTTCTTTTTTTTTTAAGATTTTATTTATTTATTTGACAGAGAGAGATCACAGTAGGAGAGAGGAAGGGAAGAGATCACAGAGAGAGGAAGGGAAGCAGGCCCCCTGCTGAGCAGAGAGCCCGATGTGGGACTCGATCCCAGGACCCTGAGACCATGACCTGAGCCGAAGGCAGCGGCTTAACCCACTGAGCCACCCAGGCGCCCCACATATAATTAGATTTTTAAAGACATACTGAGAGCTGTAATGTACACATCACTATGCGTAAATCTACATGTTGAACCCAAGTGGTCATACTATGAGATACAGTCATTTCTAGTCTAATATTTTATATTAGACAGTGATGTAGAAAGTAGTACCTGTAATTTACCCCTGTGGCAGAGAGAAGAGCCTGATAAGGAGATTAGTGTGGAGTCTTCTCTGCCAGAATTTAAAATGTTTATAGCAATTCTTCCCTACACCAGAGGTTAGTTTGTCCCTGATTATAATCTCTAAAACAGGGAATGACCTTCAGCTAAACTCAACAGAACAAGACAGGATGCAATCCATGACACTTAACACTTTCGTAACAAGGGACACAGGAATACTTCACTACATTCAAGACTTCATGGATTTAGGCACTTTCTTAAATACAATAGCTCCAACTCTCCTTCACTTTCCATCTCAAGGTCAGAAAAGATAACACAACTGAATTCTTCAAAATTTCACTTCTTTCTACCTCCCCCCTCTAACTTTGATCGGAATTGCTTTTTCTTTTCAAATTAAGGCTTATAAACAAATAATACAAAAACAGGTCTTAGAGAACTGTGGATAAATAAAACAATTTCTAGGTGTGATTAAAATTGTATCAACTTTTGAGACTTTGCTAATGACATGATTCATAGTTTACAATCTATGTGAGGTGCCTCCATAAAATAAAACATTGGTATCCCTGAGTTAGATGCAACTTGGATAAGTCACAAAAGTATAAATGGAAATCTTGATTTCTTGGTTTCTGAAAAGAGTCATAATCTAAGATATTGATTAAACAAATCTTGCTGTGTTTTCTCCTTAAGAAAATGAAACTTTTAGTCCTTTAAAAATTAAGAGCTTTTATTTTGTGGATTTCAACTTTATGAAAAAAAAAAAGTGCAAAATTGAATGCAAATGAAAATCCCATGGGTGCCACACTTTTCACGGGATGTATAATACATTAAAATTTTCTTTCTTTTCTTTTCACTTTTCAAGGCATTCAGAGCTTATTACTTTATGTATCTCCCATTTCAGGCCTTGGGCAGCCCTATAGCTTTCTAATCAACTGTATTTGCCCATTTTTATAAAATCTGCATTTGCCTGAAATTGCTTTTGCTCACAGTCCAAAGGGGCTTGCCCTTCCTCGCTCTCCTTGCTATTTCTTTTAACATGAGGAGCGGTAGAGGAAAATGGAAAACAAAAATTAAGGTAGTTCTTCTGTTGTTTCACACATGTATGCCGTGATGGGGAGGAAGAAGAGGGATCGACATTGTCTTATGGCTCTGGTCCTAAAACCTCACATCAGCAGCCAAGTATGTTTTCATCTATAAACATTAAGTGCTTGCTTGATTTCTCGTATTTTCTGTGAGCTTCACTACACCTAAAAATTTAATTTTTATTGAACTTTTTTTTTGACAAATCAATATCCGAGTCTTTCATTCTTCACTATATAGTTAGTTGCACAACATTTTCCAGGAGTCAGAATTACGCCACATCCATCTTCTCTTTTCCTTTGATAATGAAAAGTGGCAACAAGAAGGTCTCAAATTTTAGAAATCTGTTGATTATTAAAAAAAGGTATTTTGCATGTAATGGGAGCTTTATGTACAGTTTTAAACCTGAAAAGAAACCAAGAAATTAATGATAGAGCTTCCAGAAAAAAGAAAAATATATCTGATATGTACTCTGGGTTGGCGCAGTAGCTATTCAAACCCTGAGACATTTTTGGTGTGCTCTAGTCATTTGTGAAACTAATTCCTTTGCTTTTGGGGTGCTTCCTGGGCGATCACAACTAGGGCTAGTAAGGAAAAGGAAACATGGAATGAGTAGTGTCAAATGGGTATTGGGTAATACTGGGTATTGGGGAAGCTATTATAGGTGCAAAGCCAATACCTCTTGGAGAGAATTCTTTTCTTAGTCCTGATATCAGTCTATTAGGATACAGGCTTCATCAGATCAGGGCACTGGCCTCGTTTATGTAGAACTCAACACATTATCTGGCACAGAGTTGGCACACTCCTAATATTTGCTGATTGAACAAACGGATGAAATTGACTTAGCTGGACTGCCTCTCCTGGACACATCTGTAATGCTTACAAACAAAAAACAACAACAACAAAAGAACCAACCTTCCAGCCTATAATAATGTGAAAAGGTGGCTACCTTACTCTATCACTTTGCTTCTGTGTCTGTGTATGTGTAGCAGACTCTTAAAAGTGGCATGCTCCCCAGGGCCCAGAAAGGCTGCAAAGTGCTGGTGTTGATATCAAGGGCTACTTTCATCGTTCACATCCACCTGCAATTTTAACTTGTTATTTGAACCACTCAAGCTAATGCTAAAATACAACTGAAAAGTTGTATTGAAAAATGCTAAAATACAAACTAAAAAAAAAAAAAAAAAAAAAAAGTTTTGTGTGTGTGTGTGTGTGTGTGTGTGTGTGTGTGTGTGTATTTGTATGTGGAGGGGTCTAGCAGAATTTCCTACGTGCACACACACACACACAATCTACACTGCTTCATCCCTTTTTTAAAAAACTACAAATGGATGAATGATAAAGCTGTGTTCTGATAAGCAAGTTAAAACGGATTTAGTTTGAAATCACTATGTGTTGACAAGAGGGAACACGCTTTAAAAGTCATATTGATTACATCAATGATTTACTTCTGGGCTAGGTGGTAGACAAGTTGTTTTATGATTGAATTTTACTAACATTTTGTGCTACCTGAATTTGAAGACTGGTCTAATAAAAAAATAAATATGCCCAAACACTACTTGAAAAAAAAAATTATGTTGAATTAAAACTTACTTTGACTTTATACTCGGATAGTTATTTATCTTGGATAGAAAACTGTAGCTCCTTCTTTAAAGTGATGGCAATTTCCCGTAGAAACACTGTAGCTATTTCAAGTCCAACTGGTTCTGCTATTTTTGTTTACTTGGCCAGTGTGGTGATAGTTATGATATTCCAGTATAAAATCTGTTTTTTTTTCCCCTATTAAAGAATTATCTTTAACTAAAAAAGGCTAGAATATAGGGAATCACAAAATGGCAATACAAGTTAAGCCCCCAGTTTAGATGGGGGAGAAAACCATCAAATCTCAGCTGAGTCTATTTAATAAAATGAGGGAATTGTGAGATATGGCTGAGAGATTTCTGAAAGTGATCTTTTGAGGAAAATTGGAGAAGAGCAGTAATTGCTGATAGACAAATACCCTTGATTCCAAAAGAGTGAGAGAAGTGTTTTAGGAAACTGTAGTTGAATCTACTAGTTTTGTGGGGGGGGTTTTTTGGTTTTTGTTGTTGTTTTTTTTTTTTTTTTTTACAGAAAAGGCAGTGATCAGCTACTTTTTTTTATTTTTATTTAGCGTGCCAGAATTTGTTGTTTATATACCACACCCAGTGTTCCATGCAATACATGCCCTCCATAATACCCACCACCAGGCTCACCCAACCTCCCAAGTTTTTGCTTGCTGGCAGAAAAATCTAAGGACAGTAGTAGAAGAATGGGATTTTGGCACTTACAAAAGAAATTGGTGATCCCGCAGAGCCTACATGAGATCACTGAGAATAGATCTTGTCAAATTTCAGGTGTGTGCTATGACCCTACAATACCCATGCCATCACAACTGTTAGAGAAGCCTTATGAAAAGCATAGAAATACATGAAGTGGCTGATCATATTCTAGGATTTCTAGTGGTTGAAACACAGCTCCAAGGCAGTTTGGTTCTCTGTCCTGTTCACTGTTGTTACTGTTATTTTGGATGAGGGTCTCGGGAGATTTGTGTAGATGATGTAGAACTAGGCAGGATAGCGAATGGTTAAAGAAACCATATCAATATTCTAAAATTATACTTGGCTTGAATGGCAGTTTACAACATTAGAGATAAAATTTAAGGGCAATGAATAAAGTCTTCATTCATTCATTCATTCACCAGGAAAAAGGAGCCAACCTGGCTATTTACTGCTCTTGGTCATACTGCCCAGTGAATACTGCTCTACCGACTCCATTCAGCCACCTGGAAGACCTCGGTCCTGGGCTGGAGTAGGGGGTGTTTCAAATGACAAAGAGGCATTCCAGAATCAGCCTGCCTGGTTTTGAATCCCAGCTTTTGCCTTTACTGGTTCTGCACTTCCAAAGTTTCTAGACTCTTTTGACTCTCCATTTTCTTGTCTGTAAAATGTCAAATGACAAAAATAGCACTGACTTCATAAAATGTTCGCTTTACATGACCTAATACGTATGAAGTATTACTATTGTACATATTACAGGTCATCCTAGTAACCACTCAACAATAGTAATTATTTCTTCCTTGAATCGGAAGTTCTGTCACCCCACCATACTCCCAGGGGGCAGAGACAGATAATGTTTCATGTCTTCAGGCTATCCTAAGAGGCAGAGACTATTTATTTTGGTATTCTCTAGGAGCAAGGTACGTTTGGAGATGCTTGGAGTTCAAAACCAAGTTTCCTGTATACATACCTTATTTGCCAACCCGCTCTCCCCAGATTGCTTTTTTCTTGATGCTTGAATAACAGCTCCCCCCATAATTCCGTTGGAGTACTTAGCACACAAGAGTGACTTTTTTTTTTTACACTGCTCTCACCCCAGCAAAATTAAGTTATTTGCATTCATTTTGTTGTTCTCATTACCTATCACAGTGCCTGAAAGATAAGCACTCAGATGTGTGCTGAATAAATTACTGGTTGGTCTTCACATGTTGCATGTGAAGGGAGTAAGCCTAGCTAGGTGAGCAGATGACACAAGACGACAGATTTTTATTTAAGAAAAAAAATTATCTACATTTATTCTGCTCAAAATTAAAATGGGTGCCTTCCAGAAATAAGTGAATATCTTACTACTGGATTCCTGGAAATATACAGGCAAAAGTTGGCTGACAGATTGGAAAAGCTACTGAGTGACTTTAAGATTCAGTAAAAGTTTAGGACAGAGATTAGAGTTTATGTAGATGTTCATTGTTTTTTTTGCCTTGTTTTATTTGTATGCGGATAGCAAAAGTGTTCCAAATGGTTGACTGGAGAAAATATAACCAAGAGCAACTTTTTTTTTTTTTTTCTCTCCTTTGTAGTGCTATTTCATTGCTAAGCATCACAGGACAGGGAGAGGCATATAGATGCCAGTGAGGGGTAAGAGCTCCGGATCTGGATGGCTGGGTTCAATTCCTCCCTATCCCTACCTCTCCCTTGTTATGTCAACTTGGCCTGTTTCTACCCTCTCTCTCTCTTTTTTTTTTTTTTTTCGTTTTCATCTGTAAGTTTGGAAATAATATCTCTCTACCTCTTGAGGTTGCTCTAAAAATGAACTGGGAAAACATATACAAGTGCTCAGACCATTGCCAGGTCCATATAAATGCTCAAGCCTGATTGATTATTCCCCACCTCTTCTCCCCAGGGCATGCATTTTCCCCAATGCAATAAATGAAAAGTGTGCAAGCTTCAGATCTAGACAGATGGGGATTTGAATTGCAGTTCTGCTACTTACTATCTGTGAAAGCGTAAGACATTTCTTATTCTCTCCACATCTTCTTTCTTTCATTCTTTTTAAAAAAAATTTTTTTAAAGACTTTTATTTATTTATTTGACAGAGATCACAAGTAGGCAGAGAGGCCGGGGGTGGGGTGGGGGCGCGAAGCAGGCTTCCTGCCATGCAGAGAGCCCAGTGCAAGGCTGGATCCCAGGACCCTGGAATCATGAAGGCAGAGGCTTAAGCCCACTGAGCCACCCAGGCGCCCCTTTTCTTTCATTCTTAATACAGGAATAATGACACACACTTTGTATGGTGATCCATTCCTTCGATTCTTCCCCTCCTTTAGCCTTTCAAGGAACAGTGAATCAGTCTGCTTTGTGCCTGGTACCAAGTCAAGGGCTAGAGGTAGAGCTTGCAGTCCAGGGGAGAGAGACCTTACGCAGATGGTTCATAATAAGATAGTTTAAGTATTAGAACAACGGCTCATGAATTGAGCATTTACTACATTACACTGCATTGCATTATACTATCTCGGCTACTAGGCAGCCAGGCGTTCTGCTTAAGTCTCTTCTTGTCCCATTTTAATTAGTCCTCAAAACAAGACTTTGAGGCAGATGCTTTTAGTATTTTGAAGATGTGGGAATTGAGGCATAAACAGGCTAAATAAAGTGATTGAGGCGCAGGCTGGCTGATTCCTGAGGCCTTCAGCTTCATCACTATGCTATGCCAGAGGGCAAGTGCATGGGTCCATAACGGGGTCTGTAGCAAGCTTTGAGGAATTTGACCTTGTAAGGGACAAAAGATGCAGGGGTGCTTGCAATGTCTTCAAAAGACAGACAGACAGACAGACAGAAGTCACACCAGGAATGCATGTTACCCTGAGAGAAATGACTTTGTCCAGTGCTTGCAAAAGGAATGTATACCAGTGTTGGTCAAGATTAATTTAAGTGATGTATTTTGAAGAGTCTACCACAATTATTGTAAAATAGCAGGTGTTTAATAAATGGCTGTGCTTAGTTTCATTTCTTAGTACCAAAGAGAGAATATCAATAGATAGAATTATAAGAAAGTACTAGCAATATTCTGTTCCTTCCCATGCTGTGCCGGTGAACACAAAAATAATGACTGTGGCATTCAGATTACGTTTCGGCAATCTGTACTGCACAGCTAAAACAGCCAAAACTTCTTTGTAGAACCAGAATTTTCACAGACTCTCTTAAGGGAGTGGTAATAATGTCCCAAATCCCCTTTCCTTACAGTCTTTGCCTCTAAGTGGGATTAGTGAGAGGGATCTGGGAAGGTAACAGAACTCAAATTTCAGGCACACAGAGAAAATTGTGACTTCTTTTTCTCTTTCAAAATTAGCTTTCCGTGTCTTGAAGAGTGTGACACACTCTGCTTACCCATTATTATTAAAATATATGAGATGATGTTTAAATACGGATTTCAGTGGTGCAAGTAATGCTGTATTTGTGTAGCATTAAGTGTGGAGGAGAGGTTGCACTGAGGTAAAATTTACAGATGATTGAGCTTTACTCCTGTAGGCCCCAAACTTACTAATTTTTAACTTAAAAAATATAGGATTCATTTACTTTCCTTCTTTGATACCAGGTATGTTCTCTAGAAAATGGGATTTTTGTGGAGGAATTGTGGAAGGTAAATAAGGCAGTAAAACTTAATGCACATTACTGAAGGAAAGATGAGCTACTTATTTGGACGGGAAAGGGAAATTCTGCATCTCTCCAGCTTCTCAGACCTACTTTAGTTATTTGAGGGTGACAGATACACGCCTCTGGATAAATGAAGTACTCTGGATCGTGTAGACACTCTGTGACACTCGTGTGACACTCTGATGTCACGCGCATTCCCAGTATTGCCAATTTAGCATCCCAATGGGAACTGCAAATAGCATAATATTAAGATGGGCATATGCTATGGACTGAAAGTGTCTCTCTCATTCCTATTTATACATTGGAGCCCTGACCCCCAACATGGTAGTATTTGGACTTTCGGGAGGCGTTTAGATTCAGGGGAGGTCATGAGGGGTTTGCCCCACGTTGAGATTGACGCCCTTCCCAGAAGAGACCAGAGGACTCTCTCACCTGGCGAGCATGTACATGCTGAAGGCAGAGGTTGCAAGCTAGGAAGGAGCTGAAGGAACGGCATCTGTGGGCACCTCGATCTTTAACTTCCCAGCCTCCAGAACTGTGAGAAATAAATGCCTGTTTTTTTTTTTTTTAAAGCCACCTAGTCGATGATATTTGGCTATAGCCATCTAAGCTAGGACAGAGTGGCAGTCATCACATGATCTTGGCCTCAGCAGTCCTTTGTCCTAAGAAGTTGAGCAAATTAGCCACCAGCAAGATCTGCTGTGCATAGATACGCATTAAGGTATGCCTAATTTCCTGCTTTGCTTTCATTTTCTCCCCTCTCTGGGTTTAGAAATCTCTGCTTTACATGTACTAACAAGTTTTCAAAGCTTCTTGTCTTGCATTGCTCTCCATTATTTCCAGAGCTTTGAAGAAAATATATTTAATTATTCTTTTCTTAAAAGTTTCTCCGGGATATTTTCCAAGAGGAGATTTTCTGTTTGTGAATTATATGTTTTCCAAATGTGAAGGAGCTCTAACTAATCAATTGTCTTATATTCAAATAATACTTTCCTGATCTATTATTGATGTAGGCCTTTGCATATCTTGCTATTACCTTTCTTTGACTGATTGTGGTGGTAGCCCCAGGGTTGACAGGATATATCTTTAATTTAGCACGGTTGTCCTTCAAACAATACTCTTCCAATTGCTTCTTCCCATCTTTTGCCCTATTGTTGTACCTATGCTAGAAGCCTGTAATTCATTGCTCTTAAACCAGGGGTCACAAACTAGAGCCCCCCAAACCCAATTTAGCGTGTGACCTAAGATTGTTTGGGTTTTTTTTTTCCTACATTTTTGAATGGTTAGAAAACTCAAAAGAAGAATATTTTGACAGAAGAAAATTCTATTACCTTCAAATTTCAGTGTCCACAAGTGAAGTTTGATTGGAACACCATGTGGTCATTCATTTGCATATGGTATATTTGCATATGGTACATTTGCATATGGTACATGGCTGTCCTCCAGCTGTAAAGGAAGACTTTGAGAGTCAAGGAGTTGCGACAGACCATTTGGTCTGCAAAGCCCATGCTCTTTACTGTCTGACTCTTTATAGAAAATGCTTGCTGACCTCTGCTTTTAAAGCATTAAAAAAAATAGAGGGGAGAATATGTCTTTTATGTTTATCTTATTTTAACCATTTGAGGGTCTTTGCCCTCAGCTTTCAGTCTTTCTTGTGCACCTGTGTCCCAGATGGCTCACTCCACTTGCTCTCTGCCTTCCCCCAAGGGTAGACTGCTTTTGCTTCTTACCTGATACTGATCTGGTGGTGGGGATCGCAGGGGTTTCTCTATTGTCCTGGCCCAGCCTCAGTCTCAGGAAGGCCCTGTGCCTGCGTCTCAAGGATGGCCTTTTCTAAATGATCCTGCCTCTCTTTGGTCTACAGACTAAAAACTGTACCTTCGTCTCTGGAAGGTCTTATATAGGAGAGTTCAGCGCGCCTTCCCTAGTAGTAGGAGATTTCTAATAGTATTGGCATAGGATCCTGGATCTAGGAGTTTCCTGCCTCCTCCCTCCCCCTTGTGGTAGAGAATTTTTCTTTTACCATCTTCCTGTTGTAATGTGTCTTCATTTCCGGTTCTCATCCTGATCCATTCTTTCTCATGAACTCCCAGCAAAAGTTTGTGGAAAAAGCCCATGAGTATTTGCCTGCACTCACTCCCCCTTTCTACTTGAAGGATTTTCTAAACCCTTTGTTACTACTGTTTTGCCAGGTTAACTCAATCTGTGTGAGCTGTGATTCCTACTAACCTAGTTGAGTAAGGAATTGTGTTCCCAGTTGAGAAGACAGGCTTTGAAAGCATTTTTTACAGCTTAGTTAATTTTCAGTACCGATTTGCACATCTGAGCAACTATTTGGTTAGGCAGACTGTCTTTATGTTGTTATTCATATTTCAAATTAAAATCCAATTCTGAGACTAATTTGAGTGAATCTGTAATATGGCAGACTGAGCTCACACAGAACCTCTCCCATTACAAACATCAAGTTGTGCCAGATAAAACCCAACAATTAAAAAAACTATCTATAGCTTAGATTGCAAGTGAGAAAGCATAATCTTCAGGTGCCAGAAATGAAAAGGGAAGTGAAGGTTGGAATGACATCTTGGTAGAAGTGGAGGGAGGAAGATGGGAAACATGTCAAGTGGTTCCAGACTTAGAAATTAGCCCCCTGGTTGGGGGCAAAGCAGGAGCTAGGGGTGAGGTTAGATATGCTCTATACCCACACTTTAGACTTAATTACTTAGCTTGGATTTTAAATATATGCCACAGAGTTGATTCAGGAAATGTTCTGTCAAGAAATGTACATAAAGTGATTGCTAGTCTAGAACAAACTAGACGAAGTAAAATGAAAGACAGTGCTCTTAAGAAACATCTAGCGACGCTGGTTTCTCATAGAACAAATAATCCCTGCCCAACAGGGGGCTCACAATTAAACATTAGAAACATATCAGAGGGAGCTAGAACCTTGGACTGAGTCAGTATTCACAACCAATCAGTGAGTGAATGAACCCTGCATTTCTGGCAGAGGGAACAGAAATTCAGAGAGAAGGTATGTCTGTAAAACGAAAACAACTTGATGTGGAAAAAATCAGAAAGAGACTATAAAATAAACATAATTTATAATTATTTTAAGAATGTATTTTAAAAGAGTGGAAACTATAAAGAGATAACCTGACCCTGAAAAATTAATAGGCACATTTGAAAAACACTATTGAAAAACATGAGAAAAGAATGCTGAAAGATTTTTTTAAAAATAAAATGCTATTCAATTACGTTAAAGTTCTGAAAAATTTAAAAACTTCAATGTGTAAGACCATTTTTGTGTTTTACATACAGGGAAAAAATCACTTACATAGCAACATTTTCACTTTTTCTGATGTTATAGGCTTATATTAGAAATTACTGGGGAACCTGAAAGGAAGCTATTGTGGATTAAATATTAAAGAAGCCAGGAACTGGGGGTGAGGCTTATGTTGGGTTTTGTTTTTCTGAGAAATTTTTAAAAATTCTCCTTCTTTTAAGATTTTATCCACCTAACAGAGAGAGAGAGAGAGATCACAAGTAGGCAGAGCGGCAGGGCGGTGGGGCGGTGGGGAGGGAAGCAGGCTCCCCACCGAGCAGAGAGCTCTATGTGGGGCTCCATCCCAGGGACCTGGGACCACGACCTGACAAAGGCAGAGGCTCAACCCACTAAGCCACCGAGGCGCCCCTGTTTTTCTGAGAAATTAATCTGACCATGTCATCCCTTGCATTAAACTCTTCAGTGACTTCTCACTGTCCAACATTCTTAACATGTTTTATATGTTCTTAATTTTATTCATTGAGCATATGCCAAATATTCATTTGTGTATGACCTCTTCCTTTTACCCCTTAGGTCCCAAATGCCTGGAACACAGTCTGGTACACTGCAGGTGTTTAATAGCTGTTGAAGAAACAGATAAACTCAAGGTCTTGGCTAATGTTCACTTTGCAGGGAAACTCCTCCTGTCCCCTTCTTTCCCTTTGCCTGGCAAACACCTCTATTTGTCAGCGTTCAGGTTTCAGATTCTGCAAGAAATCTTTTCTTGTTCTTTCAGCCTAGTTTAGACCCCTGTTTTATACTTCTGCCGCACCTTATAATTCCCTTTTGTAACATTACTCAATTATTCACTTGACAAGTAGTTTTTGAGCACCTGCGACGTCTCAACCCTTGGTCTAGGCCCTGGGAATGCAGTAGCAAACACAACAGACCATCTGAACTCTTGGGAAGTTTACATTCCAGTGTGGTTGGGGTGGCGAGGGCAGGCAAGACGAAAGTAAACAAGTAAATACATTGTACTTCATTTAATTATAAGTAGCAGGAGGAAACAGGAAGCAAGCTTAGGGGGATGAGAGAGCCAAAGAAGTGGGGAGTGGCTCATGGACACAGGGGACCAGAGAGGTCCTCATGCAATGAGGCATTGGCCCTGAGAATAACTAGGGGAAGTGGACCCGTCAGAGGAAAGAGCAAGGGTAAATGCCTTGAGGCTAGAATATTCTAGGGTATTATAGGACAGCAATGAAGCTAGTGTGGTTGGAAACATAGTGAAGGAGAGAAAGGGTAGTAGGATGTGAAGTCAGAGAGGGACTTAAAAAATTTCTTTTTTAAATTTTAGGAGTGATGTCATTTTAGTTGGTACATTTACCACTGAGCTGGGCATGGTGCAGGGAAAAGGGACATGGTATGGCTTCTGGCCTCGTGAGGGTTCAGAAGAGTGCCGGAGGCCCAACAGCTCCAGGACCAGCAGTGAGATGGCGCCGGGTGGCACAGGTCAATTCAGGATGTGGGGTGTGGGGCTGGGAGCTGGGTGTCCACCACTGATTCTAGAGGACCCCATAGCCAGCCCTCTGCAAAGCTGGTGGGCTTAGGAACTTCTTTCCTCAAGCCTCCGATGGGCTTCGCTCCACTTAAGAGATCCCAGTCCCAAGGTCTGGGCGTGGCCATGGTGGTGCCCACCTGCTTGAGGGGCAGTTTCCTGGTCACAGTCTGGGGATTGACCAGGTACAGCTGAGCTAACTCAGTAGAAGGTCACACCCAGCTCCTTTCCCTGCTGCTGGGGCCGTCGAAGCAGTGAGGGCCCCACAGAGCCAGTCGCCATGATCATGGCTTCTGAGGGCCACGTTGGCTGCCTTCTGGAAGAGGGTGTGGAAGTTTTTGTGGAGATGAGCTAAGCGCTGGAGAGAGGCCACTGCACCCACGGACTGGCTGAGGCTTGCTATTTTAAGGGCTTTGGTTTTTTTTACTCCTAAGATATTAAAGCCATGAGAGGGATTTTAGTTTGAACAGGCTCTTTGCTAAGTTGACAATAGTGGGTAAAAAGTCCACGGGGAGTTAGAAAGTAATTAAAAGAATCTAGATCACAGATGATGGCATTTGGGACCTAGGTAGTAGGAGAAGCAGTGATAGGTGGTCAGCTTCTGGATACATTGGGGACATTTAGCCAGCAGGATGATGAAAGTTTGAATATAGGGTATGAGAGAAACAAAGCAGTCAGTCATGATCAGGCCTCTGGTCTGAGTATCTGGAAAGAGGGAACCCAATTTACTGAGATTGGGAAGACTACAGAAGAGCAGAAAGAAGGGGTTATTCCAAGAGGAAAACAAATTTGGACATGTTGAGGTATCTATAGGACACACAAATGAATTCGAGTTAGCAACTATATATAAAGTTCTGGAACTCAAGGGGAAAGTCCAAGATGAAGATATAAATAGGGTTATTAACATATAGATGTTATTTAAGGCATCTGGAGGGTAGAAAGATGAAGATTGTTGACTCATCTCTGGGTAATTCCAACATTTAAAGGTTGAGAAGATGAGGAAGCATGAGCTAGAGAGGAAAACCAAAAGAGAGTGGTGATCAGAGGCTATGTAAATGTCTTTTAAGAAGATGGCAAGGATTATCTCTATGAAATGCTAACAGGTAAGGTAAGATATCATTTAGGAATTGACCATGGTATCTAGCAGTGTGGAGGTTATCGGTGGTCCTGACAACTTGTTGGAATAGCAGGTGAAAGCTTCATTAGAATAGGTACAACAGAGTATGGGAACAGATATTTTAGAGACAGAATGAATGAGTTTTTGGAGAAATTTGCTTTCAAAGGTTTAAAGAAAACAGAGTAGCTGGAAGAAGGTAGAATACTTGACATACTTAAAACTCTGTGTCTGTAAGAATGGTAAGAATTGTATGTTGTGGTAACAGCTCTGTCCATCATGTTAACTTTTTTGCCTACTACAATACTTGACCCACAGCAGAAGCACAATTAAATATTTCTTAAACAAGTACCATTTCAGTTAAAATTAGAACCTCTAATTTGTTATCATTTAAAAATATTTTCAATTGACATGGCTTTTTCTTTTAAATTGGGCAAGCATATGTATTTTGACACTGGTGAAAAAATGAAGCGATCACAGATAATATGATTATTCCACATCTACTCCCCAGTTCCCCAGCTGACTTAATTATGCAAAGCACCACATACCACCTTTATTTCAGAAAAACCATGCGATGTGACAAATTAATTTGCTAAAAATATTCAGCACAGGTAGCTTTAATTATCTAGAGCAGAGTTTTTCAAATCACAGAAAAAAGAAAGAAAATCTTATTTTTCTTCAACAAAGTAGACGTTGACTTAAGTTTGGAGAGGTTCAGGAAACCATGAAGTCTTTTCTAAAGTCTTTTCTAAAGGAGTGCCATAGTTGTGTGTCAAAGGTTGATTCACTGCTAAGGGATGGTACACAATTATGTGATGAAACACATGTATTTGATTGGAGGATGGTCAGTTGTCGTACTACAGATCCTAAGCCTGACATCTAGGGAACTACACAGATGAACGAAGTCATAAAATATAAGATGAAACACATAGGGTGCAGATAGATAGGGGTGCTTAGCTTTGTTTGATGGATAATCAAGAATGTTTAAAACTTTTAAGGCAGGAAGTGAAATGATCTGAGCTGTGAATTTATTAACTACTAAGAAAATTAGCTGCAAGATTGAAATGTATGAAGATCAGTATTTTACAAACATGACTCTGGGAGATTTTATTGGATGCACTTTGAAAAAAGTCCCATGGTAAAAGGAATGAGGATATACCAGATCTCCAAAGTGCTGGATTAAGGAAACTTAAAGATGTCTGTCAACTTTACAGCCTATAACATGGTTTTGAATCTCCAAGTCCTAGGCACATGATCGAACTCTTTGTTCAAGAAACTCAGTTATTCTTTGGAACAGTTTGACAGTTTTGGTCTGTATTTTCATTGTGATCTGGTTGGATGACCAAACCTGAACCTGAGAAAGAATTATGGGAATGGAAATGAAGGAGGTGGTGATAATGGGCATGTATTGACTAATAGGGGGTGAAAACAGGGAAAGGGAAAAGCCTAAAGGGAAACATATTGATCTACAAGGCTGATGAGTTAGCTTGACACTTAATAAGCTTTGAGATGCTGTGAGGACAACCTTTTATAAGTTAGGGCTTTGATCCTGAAAGAAGTTTCAGAAGCACAGACAGCATATAGTGCACCATGTTGAGAATAATGGGAATGATTAGAGCACTGATTAAGGATATTGAAGAAATAGTAGCTACAGAGTTTTGTTTTTTTGTTATTTTTTGGGAAAAAATGCAGTATAGAGCAAAAGACTAGTTTTAGAAAAGATACGGCAACAAGTACTTGAAAGTAAGTATTTATTTATTTTTTTTAGCGTGACTAGCATCATTTCCAGTATTCAGATGGAGATATAAAAAGAAAACCAATGTAAAAAATGTTTTTCTGCTCAGCATATTAATTCACTGTGGCAGGAAAGTGTGATGCCTCCTTCAGAAATCCTGAAATACTCAGGATACTTGGGCAATCAGTGTTTTGTGACGAGTCAGGAATTCCACACTCAGCTTTGTCATCCTTCCTGTGAGTCTTTGGGGTGGCCCATTGTATCACATCAGGATTACATGCTAGGCTCCCAATGCCTCAACTTGATGTGCTCAGAGGTCTCCCTTCTGGGCTTCCTTGAGAACCACCAGTTCGCAAAGAAGTATTTATTCTTAGAACTGTGCCTGTCAGCCCTTGCAGGTGTATCATGGAAAGTGCAGGAATTTATTGAATGGCTGAAAAGCTGACAAGGCGCCATCACCAGAAACAAAACCTTTTAAAACGTCAGAAAGCTGAGATTAAATAAAATACAACACACTGTGTCCCTCGTTGGATTAATATCCTTTACATAATTAAGTCTCCTTGCTTTTATGTTTAGAAGGAAGTGGATGTAGCAAAACCTATGAATGCATTTTCAAGGTCAGAATGTGGAGTTTGGAAGAAATATAGGGAGCAGAAGGTAAGCTCATAGGAAAATTAAATCAGCCAGCTCTTCCCAGATGGTCACCTTTATACTGTTTTTTTGTAGCTCTTGAATTAGGCACCTGTGTTTTCTTCAACTCACTCCCTGCCATGTGAATTCTTGCATTTGACATTTTAATTGCAAATAAAAACAATAAATCCTGATTTTTTTTCACCCCCCCCCATGTTTTTTACTCTTATTTTTTCTTGGAATGCAATAACACATTTGTATTCGGGGATTCCTAAAATGCTTATTTGAATTTTACAATTCAAATTGTATAATATGTTATGATAATAGAAATGCAAGGATAGTGGTTTGACACACATAAAGGATTTCTTCTTGCACTCTTCAGGAGACCTGACTTGAGTAACTTTTAAGATCTGTTCAGTTTCAAAATATATATTACATGTTTTCTATAGTATGCATTTTTAAAGTAGATCTATGATTCATGATAAGAATAGCCATATGGGGGCCCCTAAGTGGCTCAGTCCGTTAAGCTCTGCCCTCAGTGCAGGTTGTGATCCCAGGGTCCTGGAATCCAGCCCTTCGTCTGGCTCCCTGCTCTGCGGGGAGTCTGCTTCCCCCTCTCCTCTCTGCTTGTGCTCTCTTTCGCTCTCTCTCTCTAATTAATAAATAAAGTCTTTTTTAAAAGGGGTGGAAAAAAGAATAACCATAGGGTTTTCATACCTAATTCAATTTAAAATGTTCCTTGAATGTGATAGTCACATGTCAAGTACCTCATCTACCCCCATACATGAGAAGAACATAATGCCTTGAAATAAACAATGACTTAATAAACAAATGACTCAATAAACAAAAGAATGTACTTTTCTCAGTCACTGCTTTCAGACTTCAGGGGCATTTGAACTGGCATTCTTATTATTGAAATATCAGGTAAAAACAGTAAGCTACCACCATCAGTTCTTAATAAACCAACACGGTAATTTCCACTTTCTTTTGCAGTGCTTCTATGCATTGATAAGTGTTAACACTGAGGTTCATATTAAAGAAAAGGGATTCCTAAGAGATACACCTTATTTTTTCTCTTTCTGTTAGAGATACCCTTGATAAATATAGCAGAAAACTAAATGTGTTTAAAGCATTTATACAATGTGATGAAATATTTGCACCTATTTTAAGGTGCTCAGTGCACATACAATTAAAGATAGGATAAAACTACTCCGTAAATTATGGCAGGAGTGGTTTATATTAATACCACTTGAAAAACAATGCCTTTCAAATTAAACTCATTTATGTATGAGTAATCAGTCTTGCAGTAAAAAAAAAAAAAGAGAATTCATGATCAGATTTAAAGATTAGGACCTTATCTCATTCAAAAGATAAAACTAAGCTTTTTATTTAATAGTCTCTCACATGGAACAAAACCAAGTTATTTACTGTATATTCAGGACCTTGTTGAGTAAGTCATTTCAAGTTTATTGCATTAGCCTGTTTATTTTGAGTTAATTAGATCCTAATGACTCATGAAATAGAAAAGGTACAAGTAGAATTTCAAGGACATCTAGTGGTCTATGGATTTAAATTTTTTCATCTGACAAAATATTAAATTATTATTTAATCTAATATGAGCTTGTAGCAGCTGTTTTTACCCAATTAAATGTTTTACTTGTGAATTTAAAAATTAACTCCTCATGCTTAGAATCTACAACTCAACCTCCAATTTTATCTCCTAGAACTTCCTTAAAATTACATTTAAAAGTTTCTGATACATTTTCATGTATACAGAGATTGGATAATGATTATAGAATCAGTGAACAGTCTTTTGAACAGTGTTTGTTGAATGGCATTGAGCAATTCAACCCTACCCTCCAAATAGTTCCTCCATTTTCTGGACAGGCATTTTCTTTTGGCTCATTTATTTATTCTGCAAATATTTAATGAGTACCTGTCATGTTACAGGCCTTAAGCTAGGCATGGACATCAAAGGAGAACAAAAAGCAATCATGGTTCTTGTTCTCATGATACTTACAATCTGCAGGAGAGAGAGTAGCCAAATAATCATGGAAATAAATGTAAAAGTTAAAATAATAATAAATACTAGGAAGCAAGGGTAGATGATACTATGAAAGAATGATGGCACATGGTAGGCATTTAATAGGAGGCACTTAATTTTTGTTTGCTGGATTAATGAAAGAATAATGGAGTAAAAGTGCTAGCACAGGGACTTGTCTTAGAAAAAGCTTCCAAAAAAAAGAAAAGAAAAAAAAAAGCTTCCCTGAGGAAAGTATATTTGACCTGAGATCTGAAGCATGAATAGGCATTTACTAAGCAAAGAATAAAGGGTTTAAAACAAAAACAAAAACAATATTTGGTGGCAAGATAGAACTTGACAGATAAAGAAGAGTGAACCTGTAATAAAAGTTCAAGATAGAACATGATGCCAGTAGAAACTGGAGTGGTTGATCTTTATTCACAGACAACATGATTGTCTATATAGAAAATCCTACAGAATCTACTGAAACAGCTACTAAAACTGATTTTTATAAGATGAGAAAATATAAGGTTAACATTAAAATATCAATTGTATTTCTATATAATAACAATGAGCAGTATCAAAATCATGAAATATTTCGAATCACATGTAACAAAATATGTACAAGTATTACAAAAAAACTACAAAACACTGCTGAAAGAAATTAGATTTATATAAGTGGAATGGCATACTATGTTTACAGTATTGGAAGATCCAACATTGTAGAGATGTTAGTTTTTCTCGAATAGATTTGACACAATCCTAGTTAAAATATCACAGTCTTTTTAAAAACAAAAGCTGACAAGCTAATTATATGTAATTATTATAAAAGTTATATGAAAATGTAGAAGGTATAGCGTAGCAAAATTGAAAAGCAAGAACAAAGTTGGTTGGTTTATACTACTGCTTCATTTCAAAACTCACTATAAAGATATAATAATTAAGAAAGTATGATATTAGTGTAAGTGTTAATATACAGGTCAGTGAAATAGAGCAGAGCTCAGAAATAGGCTCACAGATATATAGCCAACTGATATTCAGCACGTGGGTTGGGAAAGTCAGTGAACAAAGGCTAATCCTTTCAATAAATGTGCTATAAAAATTGGATACCCATATGCTATGCTGAAAAATCAACTCAAAATGGGCCATAAATATAAATGTAAGATCTGAAACTATATTATATTATTTTATTATATTTTAAAAGATTTTATTTATTTATTTGACAGAGAGAGAGAGAGATCACAAGTAGGCAGAGGCAAGTAGAGAAAGAGGGGGAGACAGGCTCCTGCTGAGCAGAGAGCCCAATGCGGGGCTCATTCCCAGGATCCTGGGATCATGACCTGAGCTGAAGGCAGAGGCTTTAATCCACTGAGCCACCCAAGAGCCCCTGAAACTATATTATTTTAAAAGAAAGTATAGAAGGGAGGACTCCTGGGGGTCAGTTGGTTAAACGTCTGACTCTTGATTTCCGCTCAGGTTATGATCTCAGGGTCTTGAGATCAAGGCCTGTGTTGGGCTCCCCACTGAATGGAGAGTCTGCTTGAGAGTCTCTCTCTCCCCCACATCCCATCTCAAATGAGTAAGTAAATCTTTTAAATAGTGATAATAATAATAATAAAAAGAAAGTATAGAAGAAAATGTTTAAGACCTTGAGCTAATCCAAGATTTCTTAGATTGACTGTAAAGAGCATAAACCATAATAGAAAACAGGGTCAAATTTAAAATTACTGCCTAAAAAAAATCAATTTACTTTCATTGTATTTAATAAAATTTTTAAAAAGCCAAGGAATAAGAGGAAACACTCTTGAAACATATCTGATAAAGGATTTTCACCCAGAATCTATACAGAACTCTTAAAACTCAACAATAAAAGAAAATAAAATGACCCAATAAAAAAATAAACAAAAGATTTAAATAGATAAATAAGTGGCAAATAAATATATGAAGATATTCAACCAGTGTTCAGGGAAAAGCAGATTAAAACTACACTAAGATTCCTAGTAGGATTTTTTTTTTCCTTAAAGTCCTAAATTCTGTGTATTATTTTTAAAAAGGTAGACTTTACTCTGTGTGATTATTAATTACAGAACAGTATAGAAATGGCTCTTCCCTCATACAAGAGGTCTTATCTAGGCTCAATGCTGTCAGTCTTCTTTCTCCAGTAATCACCTTTCATTTGATAATAAACGCTCATTTTCCGAAAATTTTCCCTGTTTAAAACTTCAGACAAATCATATTGTGTCCTTTGACCTCAGATATAAAATGTAGAGTTTGGAACACAAAGTCCCTTCTGACTCTGTGATACTACTCTCTTAAAATTGAGATAACTTTTTGATAAAAATCAAACAAAACTAGCCTCCTTCATCTACATTTGGCCCATCTATGGTGGGAATACAGGCATATAGATACCAGATTCTGGTAAGACATACTCCTCGTACAGTTGTGCATATTAAAACTGTAACATTTATTTTGATTATTTTTGTAACCTTTTCCCCTGAGTCAAATTTTTACTATAACTCTCATTACCAATATATCTGAATTATACTAAAAAGGTGAACCTTGATATAGTAGATATGTGAGTATTGATTGAGGAAATGTTGGACTCATTCTTATAATTGGTACATTTATGTATACAGTAAGTTATTTTTAAGTAGGACTCAAGGACAAAAGCAAGTCTGAACTATTTCAGTTAACTATTGAATAGTAGTATAGTGGAAGGACATCTGCCCTGGGATTCGGACTATCTTAGTTTTTGTTCTGGCTTTATCAGTAACATTTCAGACTACTTCATCTAAGTACTTGAGTACTCAAATGTACTCAAGTAACATTTCAGACTACTTAGTCTAAGTACTTGAGTACTTAGACAAATCTTATTTATGTATTTATTTATTTAGAGTTCATTCATGTGGAGGCGGGAGGGGTTGAGGAAGAAAGAGACAGACACTCTAAAGCAGGCTCCGTACCCAGCATAGAGCCTGACACAGGGCTCGATCTCACCCTGAGATCATAACCTGAGCTGAAACCAAGAGCCAGGAGCTTTCCTTAACCATCTGAGCCACCCAGGAGCCCGTGTACTCAGCCTTTAGATTGTGGGCAGTAATTTTATCTTACTTGGTGTTGATTTCCTCATCTTTAAATTTATAGATCTGATTTGATTATCACTAGTGTGACTCCTGTTTGAATAGTTTATTGCTTCTATTCCGATTTATTACTTTTAGGCATGTATAAAAATTTAAATTAGGCTAACTGTCTATGGAGAACACTTTTAAATAACTCATTTTCTTTTACTATCTTTTATTTACTATTAATTTACCTAGTAGCAGGGCTTTCTATTACCTCCTCTGTGAGCATTCTTCCTTTTGAACTCTCCTGCACAAAACCATCTTAGCCTAATTGTGTATTGGGCCCCATTCTTCCTGGGGCTCAAGCCATCCTCTCCCACCACTTTTTTTTGTGTCCCATTAATTAATGGCACTCTTGATAAATGAACCATCCTGTTAGGCAGAACACTTACTTCTTAAGCAAAAAAAAAAAAAAAGAAAAAAAATCAACTAGTCCAAAACATTGATTTTATAAAGATGCTGAAGTTGATAGAAATTAAGCAAATTTCCAAAATTATAGCAAAAATTTCAGGACTCTGAACCAGGAGTCTTGACTTCTAGTCTTTTGTGGTTTCCATAATATCATAAGGCATTTTCTAGAGCAAGAAGGTAATGATAAAAGGAGGATTTGTATCAAGGTGGTAGGTTAAGCATATGTGATTTCCCCCCTACCTCAAAAATCATCGATGTCAAATAGATGTGAAACAAACAATAAATTTTAAAAGATGATGGGGGATAAAGGGTTGTTACTAAAATACAAAGTTTTGAAGAATTCCTAGAAGTGAGCAAGCAGACAGGATCGGATTGGTGAGTGATAAAGACAAGAATGATCAGTAGTAACATTCATTGAGCATTTACTATGTACCAGGCGCAATGCTGAGCATTTTCATTTATAATGCTCACAGACAGGCATGCACACATGCACACACTCTGGGGTAGATTTTATCATGATCTTTGCTTTACGGTGAAGGAAACTCAACAAGGTTGAGACCCCTATCTAATACCCTATGCCCAAACCCCTTAGCTTCCCTGCCTCTCGGGTTCTTGTCTCCTTTCTAACCACTGTGATATTCTGGCAGAACAGAGAGGACTAAAACTCGAAAGCATGAACCTGAGAGAGCAAAGTATGGACAAATTCTCCTAGTGAAGGCCGGAGAAGAACCCTAGACTCATATAGAGAGGGCAGAAGAGATTCCTGGTACAAACATTTGGTGATCCATGAAAGAACTGAATTGATAGAGTGAATCCATTCTCTTTCCTTCTTTAGACTTCAACACAGCAGCAGTTGTTCCTAGATTAAAAGCTCCAGCATTAGTCTCTAAAGGAAGACATTTCAATTTCAGAGTAGGAGTCGAGATGAGAAAAGCATAGCAATAATCCCCAGATGTTTTTCAAAAGCCAGGAGCAACGGAGCCATCATACCCTGGGACAACCATCTCTTTATTACCCTTTGCTGAAGAGGCCGATTCCTCAGCCACTTGGCATATCTACTCCTGGAAGTAGGTTTTAATTATTAGAAACTCTATCCCCTCACAAATGGATGGGAATGCCTATTTGATTACAGAAGCATATAGTTTAAGTTGTTAAGTATATTTATTAAATAAAGCAAAAAAAAAGTCACTAGCTCTTTAAGAATGACCATCTATATGGTGATACATATATTTATATAATTATAGATAATTATCCTAGAGGAGATAGAATTAATAGAGCAAACAATGCATTCTTTAAAAAATAAATATCAGAAAAATCAAGAAAATAATAGGCTGAGGTGAAGAAGGGACAATCATAGAGAAAGAGTTTGAAAATAAGAGATGAAAGATGTAAGGAACCTATCAGAGTTTATGGAATACAATGATGAAAAAAGCAAAAACACTAGAAAGAAGAAATACTAGGGAAACATTAGAAAAATATAGCAAAATCATTAAAACATCAGTCAAAAGAAAATCTAAGCCAAAATTAAATGGTACAAGGATGATACTTAATTTAGAGAAAAATTACTAAGAATGTATTAATATCAGGTGCCTGGGTGGCTCAGGTGGTTAAGCCACTGCCTTTGGCTCAGGTCATGATCCCGGAGTTCTAGGATCGAGTCCCTCATTGGGCTCTCAGCTCTGTGGGGAGTCTGCTTCTCCCTTTGACCTTCTGCTCTCTCATGCTCTCTCTCTCTCAAATAAATAAAATCTTTAAAAAAATGTATTAGTATCCTAGAGAATGTATTAGTATCCTTACATACCTAAGATCAGAGTTTGAAGTACATGTGTATGAGGTAACAACTGATAGTGGGAAAAATTAGCAATTCACACAACTTTCTCAGAGATGATCAGCTCCAATAGACAAAAATGTAAGACCAGTTGAAATTTCAATAAGTCATTTTAACAAACTCGAGTATACGTATAGGTTTGTGTACGTATTATCTAAAGTTTTCAAGCATCTGTGCTATGACTTTAAATTTGTTATTAAAATCCAAAATGAGAAACGAAACAAGTAATTTTTTCCCTGATCAATATGTAAAAAATCACAAAATAAAGATTAAAAATATAGTCCTTTTAAAAGCATTGCCTTGGTAACTTTTTTTTCTCCCTCTAAATAATGTTTTCTTTAGGAGCACCTGGGTAGCTCAGTTGGTTGAGACTGGCTCTTGGTTTTGACTCAGATCATGATCTCAGGGTTGTAAGTTTGCCCTGCATGTTGGGCTCCATGCTTAGTGGGGAATATGCTTAGGATTCTTTCTTTTTCCATCCTCTCTGCTCCTTCCCCCAACTCGTGTGCTCAAGTGTGTGTACTTGCACACTTGCTCTCTTTGTCTCAGATAAATAAACATTTTTTTAAGACCACTTATTAAGAAATCAAAATTAAACAGTAGACAGGAAAGAAATGATCCACTCTGTCAAAAGAAGAAAGATAGAGCTATGGTGGGATTCTGATTCCTCAGAATTCATGCAGAATCATGAACACACCCATAAACCTACACAAACTATAAAGAAGGAGATAATAAAGATATTAGTAAGTAAAATAATCATGAAACAAAATATATTTTATGAAACCAAATGTTGGATTTTTGAAATGACCAGTATCATGAATGAAATGTTTTTATGTTTGATCAAGAAAAAGGGCACTGGTACAAATTTTAAAAAGAGAAAATCAGATGAAATGTATATTCTAAGACCACAGGACAATGAAGTGATAGAATATTGGAATAGCCCAATAGCAGAAGAAACTGAAAAGAAAAGCTAAAATCTACTGTAGGGTCCCAGTTCCAAATGAATTAGTAAAGATCTGTCCTTCAAAGAACAGGAACTTCTAAAGTATTTTACCTATTCCAGAGTATATGTTAAAATTAATGGAAAAATAATATTTGGAAACTCAGTAAATAAGATATTAGTTTTTTTTTTTTGAGAGAGCAAGTGAGAGAGAGCGAGCAAGTGAGCATGAGTGGTGGGGGGCAGAGGGAGAGGGAGAGAATCTTAAATAGGCTTTATGCTGAGCACAGAGCTTATCGTAGGGCTAGATCCAACGACCCTGAAATCACATCTGAGCTGAAATCAAGAGTCAGATGCTTAACCAACTGAGCCACCCAGGCAGGCCAAGGATTCTATAAATTCTAATATAAAGAATGATCTGATGACAGAGTAAATGATTATCATAAAACTAAAATTTTATAGAATGGAATCACTATATACCCATGATTACAATTTTTTTAAGGTTTTTTTTTTTTTTTTTTTTTTTTTTTTTCCTTTTTGAGAGAGAGAGAATGAGAGGGGAGAAGGTCAGAGGGAGAAGGAGACTCCCCGCTGAGCAGGGAGCCCAATGCAGGACTTAATCCCGGGACTCCAGGATCATGACCTGAGCCACCCAGGTGCCCCCTATGATTGCAATTCTTGATAAAATAATGAATTTTAAGACTTAGAAATTTAAATAATTACTTTCCATTTTAATCTAAAGTTATTCACTTAGTTAAAATTAGTTTGAATCATCTTTGAAATTTTTCATTTTAATTTTAGGGAAAAATGATTAGTAATAGAACATGTTAAAAGATTTTTTAAACAAAGAAAAAGTGTCTAGAGCACAGGACTGGGCTTCGGACTTACACTATAAACCCACAAGATGTGACTTTATTTTATAATTAGGAAAAAATACTCAAATTCATTTTGATAATCTCTAATTTTATCTAGTACTTCATAAAACTGTACTTAAATCAAATAACACTTCATTAGTAACTGGTAGTTTGTTATGCAAATGCAGTAAGTTACTAAACAATTACTTTTCCTCCTCTATTCCCAAGATTTAATTTATAAAAGAAACATCAATAGAAAATCTGAGAAAGCAGCCCCAAGGAATCTAACATAATGAGGAGAAACTCATTATTTCATGTGTTTTTCACTTGGCAGTTTAAATCCTCTTAATAGTAATCATGTTCTCTAGAAAATACATAAACTATTCACCATAACAATTTCTGCAAAGTCCAAGCTTCACCTTGTCCCATGAGCATCTATTACAGATGTAGATAGACCACACTAACCTCACCACATAATTCCAAAGTAACTAAGAAACTGGATGACAGTATGATACAGTAGCGAGAACACAGAAGAGCAAACATATTGTTAAGTAGCTCGATAGCCGAATAATACATCAAAGTGTCAGTTTGGATAAAAATGTTCATCCATTTTCTGGTATAGGAGATACTGGAGGACATGAGAAGTTAAATTTGTAAGGTTTCTTTGTAACAAGCTCTCTGAAAACACCGGTTTGATTGGGTGTCTCTCCAGCAATTTCTTGATAAAGTCTTTCCCTTCCAATTTCCTGAGCACTGTGAAAAAGGGAATTGGGATTTACTAATGATAATTATAAAAAGAGCCTCCCAATTTTATGATACACCCCAGTGGAATCACTACCAATATAAAAAGTTGGTTGCTTTTTTAGGCACTAAGCTAGGGAAATATTATACAGATTACTATAGAGCCTAAGGGTCCACGTCATTTTGGGTCTAGTGTTTTTAAGATATCAAATAATAATTATTTTTTTACTAACTTTCATTGGAAATCATTAGACAAGGAGTTGTAAAAAGGAAGGTAAAAAAATACACAGACTTGAATTTTAAGGTGAACCAAAGCTTTGTGAAAGCTTTCAACCAGCTGCATCTAAGGTCAGTTGAGGTCATAAATAAAGCAGAAATAAATAATAGTGTAGATGGACAGGCTGGGTCTCTGGGGGTGCACTGTGGAGGTATCCTGTTGCTAATCTGGATACGGTGGTTTTATTGTGTTCCTACAGTCCTATACCCAGTACAGTTAATTAGCTAATGAATAAGTGTCATCATACTCATGTTCTAAGAAACTTCAGAAACAGTTGATCTGCATAAAAAATGTTGTTCTCTGGACAGCGTATTTTAAAATACCTCCCTAGAGAGCTTAAAATAAGACTTCTCTAAATTTTTTCACAAATGCTAAAATGAACTTTGATACACGTTTAAGTCATAGTCATGGGTTCTTACTCCTGCTTATGGAAGAATGATTAAGTTGATCATTATGGAAAGATAGGGTCTGGTCCCTTTAGTTCTCATTTTCTTAGAACTCACACTTCATAAGAAACCTAAATCTTGTCAGTGAGGCTCTACACAAGTATCACTGTTAAGTAATGAATACAAATACAATAGAACTGTAACAAGAAAATTTAATTCCATACAATCAGTGCCATTCTACAGACACTTTTCAAGTGCCTACAATTGTCATGATTCTGTATTGGATACAATGGCATATGCAAAGATTAGTAGGACACAGATGTTCTAGTATTTAGCGTCGAAGAGGACAGTAGATTGTTTCATTTCATTCTTTCAGACATGAAAAGACAGTTTACATTTTAGTTCAGGTCTAATCCCTCATAGGTTCCCAAAACACATTCAAGTCAGCTGTTCGTTTGCATGGATGCCACGAAAGTTAGATATAAGAAAATATGGACTGAGCTAATTTCACTTTCATTAGGAATAAGTTATAGTTGGCTGTCATGATGTACAGACATGGATGCAAGATTGAGTAGAGAAGTGAGGTGAAAATATAGAAGGGAAGGGAAGACATCACATACAATAGAGCTCAAAGAAAGCTCAAAAAAAGGAACGTGCAACTTTTGACTTCCCGAGATCTTGGGTAACGGTAGGCAAATCAAGATTCAGTTTCAGCTGTTTGGGAAAATTAGATGAATTTTAAAAGGGGGAGGGGTGGGTGTGGAGGAAGAAGAAAAGAAAAAGAACAAAATGCTGATTATAGTTTTCCTAAAAAACCGGGGGAAACATTACTCATTCTGACCACATAATGGATTGTTTAACAAAGAAAACTGTATCTTAAGCTTTGTATACCTAAAGATTTGTTTATTGGGTAAGTAATCACTTTCAAATGAAATAGGTACCTTCCATTTCAGAGAATCTCTCAGCAACTACAGCTTTTCATTTTGTAGCACAAATTGTTCCCTTGGTTGTGGTAGGTTTGGTAAACACTTTACAGAGAGTCTGGGCCAGGATTTTGTCATTCTATAAATTCATGACTTAAAAATTCTAGTATTGTCAAACTTGTTTTTTGTTGTTGTTGTTGTTGTTATATACTCCATTATCATCCCAAATCCTATGAAGAAGAGTCATTCTGTTTTTGCTAAATAACATAAAGTTGGGTATTTTAAAGAACATAGTGAGTGAGGTTTTTAAGTTGAGCGCATTTAAATTGGGATAATTCTTTTTTTTTTTCGAGTTTACTAGTTGGTCTGCATTTGGGGAACATGGCAAGTTGGTGGTGGATCAAAGCAGAAATGATTGGCAGATGAGAAGGACATACTGATTCTCATGTCTCATTAGTAACCTGTGAAGTGAGAGCGTTTCCTTTCATAAAGAGTCTTGGAAGTGCACAGCATTATTGAGCATTTATTTGGTTGGTCCATATGCTCCTGCTGTACAGCATTAGATTTTTTTAAACTGACCATTTACCTGCCCAGTGGGAGCTGATTGGTAAATAGTGAGGAATTTTGCAATCTAGTGATATCATACTGGTAGTTTTGAAATGGCTGTAGGGTAGGAGTATTTACATAACAGAAGTCAGCAAGTGTTACCAATGAGGACTTTTGTCTTGTTTTGTTTTTGTCTTTTTTTGTTTTGGGGAACTGTTTGTGGATTATTTACCGGGACACCACTGTTGACATGCTCTGCATCTCACTCATCAAGTTGCATTGACCTTGGTTTAGCTTGTTCTTCTAACATGTAGACTTGCTCCTCTCAGTGTTTAGGGTCTTTGCCCTTGCTGTTCTTTGTCTGGATGCCCCTGCTTTGGATTTGCATAAGGCTGGCTTCTTCTGAACATTCAGGTTTCACTCCAAATGTCACCTTTCCAGGGAGGCTGTCTAAGACCCTCTTAATCAAAAGACGAACATAGGTGACCCGATATCTTCAACCTTAGCTCTGCAACCTAGAATAGTGTCTTTAGAGTTATGTGCTCATGTATCAGCTAGGTCGTATCTGGTTGCGAGTCACAGAAAACCAAACAGTAAAGCCCGTATTTGTCTCGTAGGCAGAAATCATGGGGCTGCACAGTTCAAGGCTGGTACACCAGCTCAGGGATGGCATCGAGGGCTGGGATCCTTTCTTTTTCCTGCTCCACTTTCCTTAAGAAGTGAAGGTTCTTTGCATGATCACAAACTGGGGAAAGAGGAAGGGTGCAAAGACCAAATGGCTGAAGGCCTATGCCAGCAGTTTGTCCATTCAAAAAGCCTCCTTAGAAACCATGCCCAATGTCTTTACACTTAAAACAACTGGCCAAATGACAAGAGTCTGGAAAGAGAAGTATGTTTGCTTTCCAGCTTTTATAGTAGAAGGCAAGAAACATGAAGGTTTTAGATGGCTTTAGAGTAGATAATTCATATTGTTTGCCACAGTACCCAATAAATGTTGATGGGATTAGTCAACAATATGCTTTAAATAACCCAGCTTCATCTTCATCCAGGTTCCAGATGGAGATGAGTCATAGGTCAGATTCTGCAGTCTAAATGTCAGTCAAGTTAATAAAAATTCATCATTAAGGAAAAAGAAGAAGTAATTTGATTTTTCTAGATCACTGGGAGCTCATGCCATTAAGTTTCAATGTTTTCTTGTTTTGGGTTGTAATGTCCAACCTATCTTAAAGGAAATCTTTCCAAAATAGGTTATTCAAGTATCATCAGGTACTTGATGACTGATCATTTTTCAGTGATCAAAATATGTTATTAGGGACATTTCACTCAGTTGATTAAGTGCTCAACTCTTGGTTTCAGCTCAGGTCATGCTCTTGCATTTGTGGGATCAAGCCCTGTGTTGGGCTCTATACTCAGTGTGGAATCCGCTTCAAACTCTCTCTCCCTCTCCCTCTCACTCATTCTCTCTCAAATAAATAAAATCTTTAAAAAAAATATGTTATCAATATGAACATATTCATTATACCATAATGTTTTGAGTGGTCACCTCCTGGGTCTCTGGGCAGTGTTACGACTCTTTGCCCCAGCTTACAGTGGTCCATGATGCTATATTAAAATTAAAAAAAAATTTTTTTTTGCTCTACCTTTATTGTTTTATTTTTAATCCCTTTTCTGTGGCAGGGTAGAGAAATAAATAAGAACATGGCCACTGGAGTCAAACATGTATGGTTTTGGATCCTGGCCCTATCATTTACTACTTGTATTGCCTTGAGCCAGATAATTCATCTTTCTCAGTCTTATTTGTTATTTTTCTTTAACTATACAGTGGAAACAACAGTAATTCTTGTATATATGGTTGAGGATTTTATAAAATGATATAAATAGGGCAAATAAGTGCTGAATAGATGATGACCTCACCCTGTTCTGGATCACATATTAAACTGTTAGTAGTAACCCAGAGACTATGTCTGTGATCTACTGCCTGCATCAGCCCCATCTGAGAGGATTACTAACAGAGCAGATTTCAAGGTTCAGTCAACCTTCAACATCTTTTTTTTTTAATCTCAATTTTTAATAATAATAATAATAATAATAATAATAATAAATGGTCCAGAGTTAAATTTTTATGTTGACTAAAATTTGAGAACCACTGCCTTCAGGCCTCAAGCAAGGATTTGTTGATCAGATTAACTTAATCTCTGTTAACAACCTTGGAGAACGGCTGGGAATGATTTTAAGAATATGGATTCCTGAGTCCCTTCTGAGTGTAGTCCAGATTCTACAGCAATATTGCTGAGATTCAGATCTTAACTTTACAACTTACTATTTCCCTGGGGAAGTCATTTTAACTCTACTGGTCGCAGTTTCCTTTTCTGTAAAGTGGGAGTAATAACGGTACCTACCTCATAGTGCGGTTAAGAGGAGTGAAATGTTTAAATCAGTGCCATACTACATACCAGATACAACAGCTAATACTATTAAAAGTAACATTGCTCTTTAAAATCTCTGGGCTATACGCTGAGATCCCTATCGGTGAGTCTCAATATGACCACACATCATCACCAGAGAGCTCTGAAGATCTTGATGTCAAGTCCATACCCCAGAAAAATGAAATCAGAAATATATGTAGGTAGGATCCAGGTACATGGTTTTATTTTTTCCCAGTGTTCCCAGTTGACGACAGTGAGTAGCCAAGACCGGAAACCACTCCTCCCTGCCATTTTGCCCGGGCAAAAGCTCTCCAGGGATGATTCTGATGATCAGAGAGTACTATCTGAGAGAGGTAGACTGGCAAATGGAACAGGGTTAATCTTTATTGAGGGAGGAAAGATTAAGAGCTCAGCCTCCGACCAGGAAAGCCTGCAGAGCGTAGAGCTATTATAAAAGTACTGAATGTTGAAGGTAAAAGCTGCTAAAAGAAAAGCTGTGAATGGAATAAAAATAAAAGGCACAGGGTTTAGAATCCCTTAGATCTGGACTCCAGACTCCGATCCTCATTGTTAATGAGGTACTTAAAACTCCGTAGAAAACCTCAATTTTTCTCATTGCAAAATGTGGATATTTACTACCACATAAAGGGTTGTTGGAAGGATAAAATGGGTTAAAGATGTAAAGTTCTTAGCATATTATGCCTCCTACTTCATAGGCATTAAATCTTTATTGTTATTGTTGCTTTTAGAAGTGAGGATTCAGGAATGCCTATAATTAACAACACAGGAAACAACATGTTGGTGAGGATACAGAGAAAGGAGGTCACCCTTACACTCTTGCTGGGAAAGCAAACTGGTGCAGTCACTCTGAAAAACAGTATGGAGGTTCCTCCAAAAGTAGAAAAAATAGAACCCACCCTATAATTCAGCAATTCCACTATTAAGTATTTACCCAAAGGATACAAACATACTAATTTGAAGGGATACGTGCCCCATGTTTATAGCAGCGTTATCTACAATAGCCACAGTATGGAAAGAACCCAAATGTCCATAAACTGATAAATGGATAAAGAGGATGTGGTATGTGTATATGTGTGTGTGTGTGTGTGTGTGTGTATACACACACAGGACTATTACTCAGCCATAAAAAGAAGAATAAAATCTTGCCATTTGCAACAATGTGGTTGGAGCTCGAGAGTATTATGCTAAGTGAAATAAGTCAGTCAGAGAAAGACAAATACCATATGATTTTCATGCATATGTGTAATTTAAGAAAACAAAAACAGATGAATGTAGGGGGAAAAAAGAGAAGCAAACCAAGAAACAGAGTCTTAACAAACTGATGGTTACCAACAGGGAAGTGGCTGGGCGCGGGGGACACTGAGATGGTTAAATAGGTGAAGGACATCAAGGAGAACACTTGTGGATGAGCACTGGGAGTTGTATGTAAGGGATGAATCACTAATCCTGTACCTGGAAGAAAAAACTATAACAACATTGTATGGTGACAGATATTACTATGCTTACTGCAACTGAGCACTGAGTAGTGGATAGAATTCTTGAATTGGAATGTTGTATGCCTGAAACCAAATATCACAGTTATGTTAATTATATTTCAATAAAAATTATATTAGTAAATCTATATTAAAATAAAGACATGAGGATTAATGGAGTCCCAGGATATGCGAAAGAGTGAGGGGGCACGTGTAATACCCCCAGCACTTCTGGGACAAATGCTGCATAGAGGGATGAACTTGAGAATTGGCAGAGCAGAGGAGGAGTCGGTTTCAGGAAAATATTCTGAGACCTTCTTATTTTCATTGTTTGTCTGGCAGCCTTCCCAGTCCTTATCTGATATTCCTTCTAGGCTGAGCTAAACTAGTAAACCCAGACTTCAATATTAGTAGAATTTGGTAGAATGGGTTTCATGAAGTGAGTGCAAGGAGGTGCTGAAGAAGAGCCTTAAGGGGCTCCTCAGTAAAGCAGGCACACTTGCTGTGTGTTTTAAGAACAAGTTTTTTTTTGCTGACTCCAGAGCCTCTTTTGCTCCCTTCCAGATCCTGACCTTGCAGGTTTCTGTTACTTCTACAGAGCTAAAGGGAATTAGAAATCCATGGAAAACTCTAGTTTTGTATCGAGTTGATTACTCACCAACTTTCTGCAACACCAGCCCAGGTCTGGGTTGGTGAGACCCGATTTCTCTCCCACTTTTGGTCTTTAGACTTTTTTTTGGCTTTTACCGACTGCTGTGAATCCCATGACCGTTATCCTGCTCGATTCTCTTAGGTGGCTTCCAGCAAGACGGTTTTAGGCCCCAGAAGTCTCTGCTTTCCAGTTTCTCTCCCTCTCACCAGATAGGCATACAGGGCATGCAAGCCTCCAAGTCTGTTGTCTGTGCAACCAGGAAAGACTCCAGTCTCTCTTCTTGCAGGGCCCCCCAGCAGCCGTCATTGGTTCTACTGGGAACATACCTCAGTGGATAGAAGGGAAGCAAAGACTTAGTTTTCTCTGACCTAAGTTAATGACGTAACACTTCTCTATTGAGTTTTCCTTCCTCTCACCATTACCTCTTCATAGGACTGGGAGAGGAAAGGCCTAGCCTGTAACGTAGAGGGCTGGTCCAGCTTTTAAAATGGGATGTGCCCGGTTTCCTTGATCTTTTTTTTTTTTTTTTTTTAATTAATATTTTCTTAGCCTTGGATGGGCATAGGAATCACTGAAGCTTAAACAAACAAAAATTCTGATGTCTGGGTGCCCAGTCTTAGGCAGATTCTGATTTAATTAGTGTGGGGTTCAGTAGCAGGCTTGTTTCAAAAACCTCCACAGGTGATTTCTAAGACAGGCCAGCCTAGTGGTGTGGGGGGGGGGGTGGTAGCAACAAGGAGGGCACGTTAATGTGCATAAAACCACAACCTTGGGTGGGATGTGGTGGCATAAACAGTGAATCTCTTGGAACGACTCCAAAAATAAAATAAAATAAAATAAAAAATAAAGACATGCCTGTCCTAGGATACAGCGTTTTAGAAATGGGGTGGGGGGTGGTTACTTAATATCGTCTCTGAACTTGTACGCGGGGCAGTCCATGCGAGAGTGCTGCCTGGAAAAACCGCTATTCAGTGTTAAACAGTGTAGCTGAAGAAATAATGGACACTGTGCTAGAATTCTGGAATGCGGGGATGCAATGATAAGGAAGGCCTGAACGTTCGGGCACTTTTATATTTAGCTTTCTGCAACAACACAGGTGTCTGTGAAGCCACACACTTCAGAGAATCACTTGAAACGTGTTGTTTGAAAAGGCCCAATCCTGTGGCGTCTTATTTTCAGGCACGGCTTCTGATAAACCTAAGTGGGGGTAGAGGGTCAGGAACATATGTTTTAATAACTTCCCCAGGTGATTGCTAGATACATTCATGGTTTAGAGACATTAGTCTGTATCAGAGCTTTTAAACCCTGGGGACACATTAGAATCACATA
>NW_025421434.1:0-32816 GCF_011764305.1 Mustela putorius furo
AATTTTAAATATTAAATACAAATTTTATCAGTTTGAAGGTGTTGAAATAGTGAATCATTAAAATAACATACATATAGGGAGAAATTCACAGGAAGAAATCTCAACCACCAGAACTCTGGAAAGATTCAAGACTTAACAGGCAGAGGGAGGAGCAGGTAGACCTAAGGATTTGCTATGATCACTTGATATTGAAAGATCCCACAGTGGGTTGTGTAAGTGTTTAAACACATAATTGCACCCACATGAAACTAAATTTACACCGGCTTGTTAACCGATATTTCAATTTACACAAAAAAGGAGAAACAAAAACCTGACAGGAGCCAATATATCATATTTTCATTATATTTTATGCTGAATTCTTTTGCTTTTGCCTTAGAGCATTTATTTGAGCTAATCTGCGGCCATCAAAATTACAACTCCCTTCTTTCACATGGAAATCTCTCCTCTCCTCTCCCCCAGTGGGATTTTAAAGTATTTGAAAAGGTTAGCTTCTTCTTCCATAACCAAGAATAAATATATGAAGCCTGCATTGTTTAAATTGTTTTTAAGAAGTTTAGCTGCTGCCTTTCCCCATTATTCCATGTTAATAAAATAATTACACAGGGGCAAATTATATCAGTAGGTAATATTCCAAACTGAACAAGCCCCATGTCATTTAGAATAAATTAACTCCTAGATTGCTTGTTTCTGGAGTACAGGAAAGTTAATTGCTAGGAACCTTTCTATTTTAAAGTTATCTGCAGACATGAAACGCTTAAAACGAATACGATGATCATTCTTTTAAAAAACATGAAGATAGTTTTTCTAGAAAGTGAGCTTTCTCTTGTGCCCGTCTTACGGATCTTTAAGTTGTAGGAGTATACAATGGCTTCAATAAATGCAATTACATGCCATACAACTCAAAAACTTAAAAACATAATGTTTTAAAATTGTTAAAAAATAAATAAAAATATGTTTTTAATATAATGATGGCATGGTCTTCATAACAAATGAATAGTTTTTTCATTCATGCAAGTAAATGTTACCAGGAACTTTTGTTGTGAGAATTTTTCTTAGTCTATTTTTATTGCAAGCATTTTTTTTGTTTGTTTTTGTTATGTTCTAATATAATGAACTATTAAACTACTTTAAGAACAGATATTTCATTAAGCCCATAGAAAAAAAAAAATCCCTTTCATAATAACAGTTATCCTATATGATTTAATTTTAAAACCATCATTCATAAAAAATAAATTTAAATTTCACCCCAAAAAAATCTAATCAATCTTTGCCATTATATACAGTGGTAAATGAAGTGAGTCAAACGTATTAACTTTTCAAACATCTCTGCAAAATAAAGGTGTTGGTACTAACTACCACCGTCAATCTCTGTACTCTTAATCCCATTCAACATTGTATTTAAATTTAATTTTGGGTTTCACATACGGTTTGCAAGTGCATCACCATATCTTTGATATATAGGAGAATTAGGCATTTTTCCCCTCATGCACTTGTATCAAGATCTAATTGCAAGATAAATATTTTCAGATATGTTGTGTTTAAATTTTTCAATTATCTCACACGCTATGTTGTACTGAAAGGGTTATTCCCATCTATTGGAATAGATATCAACTAGAAAATTGTATATGCCTAAAATAAATTTCAGGAAATCTGAATAAAAGATGAAATTTATATATCCTTCCCTTTTAAAATTTTTTTGAGAAAATCACATTTGAAAAGTACTCATAAGGATATTATAAAGGGACCCACAGTTTATGTGTGATTACTAGTCATACTACTGAGTTTAAACAATAAGGTAAATCATAATCATGTCTATTTTAGAGTTAAGAGTTAGTTCAAATAAAATATTTCTCAAGTTTTCTCTCTCTCTCTCCTTCCCTCTCGTCTGCCTCCTCCATCCCTCTCCATCTCTCTCATATTTTAAAGATCAAAGAGGAATATTGAAAGGGGATTAATATGTTTAGATTAATAAATGTATATATTTTATAATATATCTATGTACTTATTGCTTCATATTCTTGAAAACTCTACAATTACTTAATGGTAGAATTGGAAAAAAATTTGTATGTAACTGTGAAGAGATAATTTCAGTTCCCAAATAAGTGGAAATATGCCACTTTTGATTAATAACACAAGTTCTGTGAATTTCATCTTCCTTATTTCTATTAAAAGTATAAAAGTAGACAAACCCCAAGAGTAAATCTTAGAATAAAAATAAATTAAGCAATTGTGGCAGAGAACTTCATCCCACACCAATTAGGAGTGTGAGCCTATGTTTAAGTCATGTGAATTTGAATGAGTAATGAGTAAGAGTTAGTGAGTAATGAACCTATATCTCATATTCTCTTTGCCAATGATTCAGCTGTGAAACATGATGTCATTCTAAACCAACTCAACTATACTTTTTCTTGGTGAAGTTATTTCTTTTTCTTTTATTATCTTCATCTACTTCTATATTTTTCCTGTTTCTCTTGAGTTTTTGTGAAAATAATTAAGTCCTCTTTTCCTAACTTAGTGCAATCCCATATAGACTAATGTTTTTTTATAGGAAATGTCTTTAGCATATAGATTCTAAATTCTAACAGATTAGGAGAATCTAAAAAATGGATTTGGGTAATCAAAAAAATCTCACTATAACCATATGAGACCGGTATGTAAAATACAAATAAACAAACTGGTTTCTATTAAACTGTCGAAAGAAAAAATGGGATATTATGTAAAATGATATAATTTACATAATAGTTCTTTCTTTTTCCTTTCCAAAAAAACTGTTCAATACTATATATAAAAGACATAAGAAATTTCACAAGGACACATAATATATTGCTTAAAATATCAGGATACCAAAATCCCACAACAGAAATATCTTCATACATTTATACACATGTACATAAATTGGTATTTGGTAATAAATCAGATTTATTAGAAGAAAAAGGGGGGCAGCACATGGCAAAATTGTAACTTAAGACACTTTTTAAAAGGGAACCATTTACCAAATTTTAGGCCAGCAAGATGAGAGATGGTGAAAAATACTCGTGGATAGAGATAGGAGGAGGAAGGAAACCATTACTATGACTAGGTCTAAAGGAGAAAGGGATGCCCTGGAATCTCTGGATAAAGACGGAGAAGGACGGACACAGTCACTATGCATATAATGGTCTGATAAGAGCAAGCATGGCAGATTAATACTCTGTTTTCTTCATTAATACCTAAAACCAGTGTTGTTCCCTCTCTGTCTTCTCTCTCTCTTTTCTCTCTCCCTCCAATGTCCTGCCAGGACTGCCTTATTTATTGGCCCTGGTCTAGCTGGAAGCTAGATTACAGGTATCTGGATAATGTAGTCTATAGATGAGTCCAGTCTACAGGGCATTGGGCATGTGATCAGGTAATGGACAAGCGTAAACAAAGAATGTGGGGAGAGGAAAGAAAAATTATGTAATTATATGACCGAATATTGATTAAAAATTTTTTACTTGCAGAATATCAGCTTCTTTTTAAAAAGATTATGGACTTCAGGCCTCCTATCAGTAACAGTTGTATTACCACATATGTTTTGATACTGAAAAGGAGCCACAATCTCAGGAAATGTTTCTCAATATAGCAGGGTCAAGAAAGTAAACCTGATAAAAAGAGCTAATTCTTATGAGGTTTTTTATTTCAAAGATACTCTGACAGAATTCGTTATACCCCACGATCTTTATAGCCATAAGGAACAAGCTAGATTTGACAGAGTAGGAGACATAAATGTAACAGATATAAACTTTTTGTCTAGACTGAAAAACATGTTAAGGGTCAAAGTACAGTAAGGCATTTGGCAGGAATAAAGGTAAAACATTCAACATTCTCTGGAAATTCTGCCTGTAGTCAGTCAACAATTCAGGAACGAAGGAGGTTTGTGATTGTTGTTCGATGTGGAAATCAAATCTATAGTTAGAGGTGTTGACGTGCTCCATAGAGCTCCTCTTTATGTCAGGTTCATAATGATCAACCGTAAATCCACTTTCCTGATAATTTAGCTAGTGGTACTTTTCCATGATGACTTCTTCCAAATGTTAGCTCCATGAATCTTAAATGGCATGGTGAAATAAACTTTAAAATTATAAATCACCTAATTCCACAAGGATTTATTTAACAAGTACCATAAATAAGTCACTACACTACAGAAGATGAATATAAAGGTAGATATTTATAGCCAATGCCTGTAAGTAAAAAGTGCAAAATTAATGACTAACACATGCTGAGAATCTACTCGGAATCAAAATGACTTTTAACATGTTTTGCATATTAACTGTAACAGTTATAAAGAAACTACTATGTAGGCATTCTAACATTCCCGTGTCACAGATGAGGAAGCTGATATGAGGAGCAAAATGCCCTGCTCAAGATCACAGAGTTAATGGGAAGGCTAGCAATCTAGTTCCAGAACCCGTGTTCTACTCATTATGTTATACCATCTCCCCATCAGAGATATTTATATGCTAGGATAGATTGAGTCAAATCAAATTTTTGATATATGACATATTAGAAATGTTTTCCAGGAGACTAAAATTCTGATACATATTTTTTTAATAGGAGTTAGACACCCCTCTCCCTGGTTATGTCCTGACTTTTCCACAATTCCTTCCCATACCATGCTAGTGTTCTGTAGGACTCAGTCTTCCCACTGCTTTTTCATTCAGTAAGGTGAAGTCTATTTCTATTTTTTTCCCTGGGTTGCTCTGATCCCAGATTGGGCCATCAAGCATGAGTGAGAATTCTATAACCTCAAATCTGTATATTTTAGTCCAGCTTTACTAAGCTCCATACTAAGAGGTTTCAAGACTCCACATTTTGCTGTCTTAAAAGTTCTGTGTTTTCACCACGTCTGGAACTGAAATACTAGATACTTCCTCAAACCCACCCTGAATTTATGACAAGGAAAACATCTGCTAGTACTACTACTATTAATACAACTGACAGAAAGACATACAGTTAAATTTCATAGAGTCAGGATCTGTGTCTATCATGTTCATGTCTGAATTTATACAATTCAGCACAGATCCTGAAATATATTTTGTGCATATTCAAATATATTTACCAAACCACAAATTTAAAAATGCATACAAGATGATACAAAACATATGCCAGTGGTACCAAATCTAATATACACTTAATATACTTAAAATACACATTTTTACCACTCAAGTTTCCTCTTTGCAAACCATAGAAGTCAGCTAAGTATTTTGACTCTCAGCACATGGATTTAATCCATGTCTGTTTAAAATACATAGTTTGTGTTTTCCTTACTGGACACTGGAGTATACTAGAAGACCAGTCAACACTCCAGGAAGTATCTGGAGAAAACTCAGTACCTCAGTGTCATGTCTGACACCTTTATTCCTGGGACCATGGCACTTTGTTCTTGAGTCCCCTCAGCTAACATTGAGATGGTTGAAGACACAGGTTGACTAACAACTACAAAATGATAGAATTCTGTTAGACACGCTAAACACATGCTTTGTGTTTTAGCTAAAACCCAGTTCCCAACAGGAAGCTAAGGGTGCATGAATTTTTTGTTTTTTTGATGGTCAGTTTATTATTTATCAGAGCCAAAGGGCAAGCCAGAAGAAGCTTCTTTCTTTTTTTTTTTTAAGATTTTATTTTTATTTATTTGACAGAGAGAGCGAGAGACACAGAAGAGGGAGAGGGAGAAGCAGGTTCCCCACCAAGCAGGGAGCCTGATGTGGGGCTCTATCCCAGGACCCTGGGATCACAACCCAAGCGAAGGCAGTCGCTTAACCAACTGAGCCACCCAGGCGCCCCCAGAAGAAGTTTCTTATAAGAACAGGATGTTGTTTTCACCAAAGAGGGTATGGCTTTTCTTCAAAAACTCAGGTACTTGACCTAGCACATTCTATCATAGCTCACCACAGACTCTACACTGCATGCTGCCTGGCATTTTGCCACACTCAATCTGAGTAGAACTGGATCAAATTGGTCATGAGGGCAAAGTGAAAAATTTCTTTGAATTGTACCCTGGGCTAGTTAAATAATTTTTTCTTACTCTGGGACCTATTCAAAGACTTAAATAGGTCAAAGCTGCATAACCTAACTTTGCAAACATTCCCCTTAAAATCAGTGAGGCCCTCAAATATTCTTCTTTCTTTCTTTTTCATAGGAAAATCAGCACAAAGTGTAACATCGAGTTTTTTACTTTGGCTTGATAAAGCAGTTTCCAACTTGGTAGCAGGCCCATTCATTCAGGGGGGTGGGGGTGGTATTTCCATTTTTCTCTCATGCATATACTCAAGGAAAGTAGCTGAAGAACCTCATATTTTTGCCTATCAGGTCCTGTAAGCACAATATCATTTATAAAGTGGATTCTGTGATGTTCAGCTATATCTTAGCTGAACAATCAATTTCTCTCTTTAGTAAAACATGGAGAATGATATCAGCTTAAGTCACAGAGCACAGGAGGACTGTGACCTATTTTAAATTGCTTCCTTCCTGTGTTCTCAAGTTGCACGTCAAGTATCAGGAACTCTATTCCTTTGCTTCAGTAAAGGGATAACAACCAGAAATTTTCTAAAGCAGGATTTTTCATTGCAGGGTTTCAGATTCTGACTTCAGTTGAGAATTGAACTACTTTAGGTTGTCATTTTGTTTTCTTTAGTTGTTCATTGCTAACACACTTCCCAGTGTTGTTTATGTCCATGTGTCCTATGTGCTGCGTAGTGATAATAACCACTGCTTCCGTAAGGCTTGCCTTTGATCTGAACTTTACTTAAGGTAACATTTTCCATGGTCCTAGGATGAGATAATGGATTGAACCAACATTAACAGCAGTAGGCGGAGTGAGATGGGGTCAGTGCTGCTGGTCTTTGATCATTTGTACAGGAGAATCTAATGGGATTTTTTTGTGCAACCAATAGCATACATCCAATGATGGACAATAGCTATAGCAAAAATAAACTAATGATAATAGAGAATACAAATTGGATCTTTATTAAATACCTGTGATAGGGAGAGTGTCCCCTGTATTTTGCCCATGATTCATCCTCTCTAGAACTTTACAGGTTGTGTTGTTACCATTTCACCAAAGAAAAGCTAAGTAGATTTGCATGAGCTCAACATGGTTAGAAACTGGAAGATATAGAAATGGATCCCATCTTTCAGATCCAAATAAAACATTGTCCTGATATGTATGCATGTATTTGCCAAAAACATTTGTCTAAGCCATTTAATTTCCCACGTTTAATGGTGACCTTCATGAAACATGCAAAATAATGTTACAACTAGTATATTTTTCAACTTCCTCTTGTTGTGGAGGAAAGCAACTTTTATTTTTTAGGGAATACTATAAAATTTGTAGCTTTATTATATTTTTATTATGCCTAAAATCAAAAGGCTAAGTTAATGAGAAATATTCTGGTATATAAATAGATTTCATTTTCTCTGATTTTATGGCTCATAATAAAATTCATCTGAAACAGAAGAGTAAGTGTGTGCAACATAACAAATCTAGGTGTATATAAGGTGTTTAGAATGTTCTTCCTCATATACAGAATGATCATAAGTAGAAGACAAATATCACCTAAGTATTAATTTTTTATAATGGCACTATTAAAAATGTTTAAGTGATGATATAAAATAGCAAATTTATTTCTCATAAGTATATACATCAAAATATTAGTGCAACTGTTATATTAGAATAATGGAATTTTGATTCCATATGAACACAATAATTTAAAAAATGACCAAAATCACCTAGAAATTCAAAGTACTCTTAGGACAGTTATCTGGAAAAGTAAAAAGAATAGTAGCTTATAAATATACAGAAATGAAAGACTAGTTGTTTATTAAATAAATATTTCTTGAGCGCTTGTTTTCTGTGACTCACTAATCTGGCTGCTGAAGGTGAGGTGCTCAAGTTGAGGCAAAGATAGTCACTGACCTCAGTGAACTTTCCTTCTCCAGCAGAAGATATAAATACCCAAGTAAGAGATAAACCAACTGAACTTCACATTGTGAAAAATCTTGGACATAAATAAAATTGGGTTTAGGAAGGGGAGCCTTTAAGAGACTATGTGATGAGAAGTAACCCTGAGGAGAACCAGAGGCAAAGTGTTGCATGCTAGAAAAATGGATAATATGGTTATAATCCATTAATCCATATAATCCATATAATAACTCTGTGACTCAGAGGTGTGAACTCTCTAGTCGTATTAAGCGCTGAAGGATGCCTAGTATGTGTGAGGGCCATGAATGAGGATGGGTGATGGAGGACAAGGACAAGTGTTGAAGAAGAGACTATATCTTAGGTTATTTCAGAGGCAGGTTATAGTCATTCATTTCAAATTCATTCTAACTTCAAAGGGGAAACTTGGCACGCTTGATGCAAAGAACTCCCAATTTCAGTAAGTTGATTTGGCTGTTCTGCAGAGAACTTAGAACTGGAGATGGAGAAAGGGGGCATCAGGAGGGCCTGGGAGAAGACAACTGCCATGGTGCCAGTGTGAGACAATGGCTTGAGACAGCACAGCAGCAGGAGAGGGAGCAAGACCGAGTCAGATGCTGTCGGACCATGAGAACAGAGATTTCTGGGAGATGGACATTAAGGAGGGCATGTGATGTAATGAGCACTGGGTAGTATATAAACTGGTGAATCACTGAACTCTACCTGTAAAAACTAGTAATACGCTACATGTTAATAAATTTAATTTAAATAAAAAAATATAGCTAAACCCAAAAAACATTATTTAAAAATAATATGGGTAGGTTTTGTAAAAAAAAAAAAAGAGAGAGAGAGAGAGAGAGAGAGAGAGAGAGAGGAGAGATATTTCTGATCATTTGCATATGAGAAGGGAGGAGAAGTAAACAAAAACCATTGATTTTTTACTTGAGCTGAATATGGTGTGCTAGTATTTAAAAGATAAATAATGTAAAAAAAAACAGGTTTTGAGGTAGAATAAAAATTTTTGAATGTAATGTTTGGATGCTCTGTTATATCCAAACACAGACATATTATTTAGGCATTAGGACATATAAGCCAGATAAAAGTATGTGATAGACAAAATATAAATATATATTCATACTTCTCGCAATACAAATCATTACCATATATATGTCGTTAAAGCCATTCAACTAGATGAGAGAGATCACATTATAAATGTATAAGAGGTAAATGAGTTAAAAGTCCATATGATAACTCTAAATAAGCATTATAGTATACTACACTATTTTAGATGAGGTAATTATAATTCAGTGATGAGTAAACAACTCTATAGTGAATTAAAAAGCACATATAGAGAATCAATGTAATTACAATAATTTTATCCTTTTTCTCTGAAAATTCTAAGAATGCATATTTAATATGTTGCTTTTTTAAAATTATATTTTATGTATTAATATATATGTTAATATCTATATTAAAGATTAAGTCTCATTTAGATCAAGGCTAGCATAAATAATGCTTATAATTTTCCAGTGGAAATGTTTTGCCAGTTAGCACACATTGATACGCTATGATTATTGATTTGATATGAGCCCACCCAAATTGCAGGTAGAGCCTAACCAAAGACAATAGGGGAAGACACATACGAGTATAGATTATATCAGCACAAATAATTCAGCTTAGAAAGGATCTAAGAATCATCCGTTTTTAAAGTAACCATTATTATACAATTGAAGAAACTGAGATCAAGATAAGGACTAACTTGCTTTAGGGGAAAAAAAAAACACTTTTCCTTTACTGGCATGAAATGTGCAAGACAATCCGGGTTCACCAGCAAGTTAAATACTAACTCTTAGAAAGTTGAAAACTTTCAGCAATGAACTTAATAAAGCAAGAAAATCAATGTTCTGAAGACTGGGAAACTATTTCAAAATGAAAAAAAAATATTTACAAATAGAAATGGGAAGACAAAACGCAAACTTCAGAGTTCACCATTTAATATGTCTTAATATCCCTGGCTTCAGTGTCTGTAAATCAGAAAATCCAAATCTGGGCGCCTGGGTGGCTCAGTGGGTTAAGCCGCTGCCTTCGGCTCAGGTCATGATCTCAGGGTCCTGGGATGGAGTCCCGCATCGGGCACTCTGCTCGGCGGGGAGCCTGCTTCCTTCTCTCTCTCTCTCTGCCTGCCTCTCTGCCTACTTGTGATCTCTCTCTGTCAAGTAAATAAATAAAATCTTAAAAAAAAAAATCCAAATCTATCTGATAGATTGTGGTATCAGAAGAGATAATGTGGATCTATGGTAGGTATTAAACAAAAAGGAATTCGAATGACGGCTTTGGTTACCGTAAAACACAAGCACCTCCCTTGTGTTGGCATCATTCTGAGTGCTTTACCTGTGCCCAACACAATCATCATGGGAACTATATGAAGCAGGCTCTATTAGACACCATGGTTTACGGAAGAGGAAACTGAAAGCAGAAATGTTAACTCATTTGCCAAAACTCTTCTGGCTACTAAGAGGCAGAATTGGTATATAAACCCAGACAGACTCCAAGTTCAACCCTCACCACCCTGTGATACTACTTATTGAGGAGGTGAGTGAGTGCATTTATTTATTTATTTTAAAGATTTTATTTATTTATTTGAGAGAGAGAGTGCGTGGACAAGGGGATGGTGGCAGGCAGAGGGAGAGGAAGAAGCAGACTCCCTATTAAGCAGGGAGCCCAATGCGGGGCTGATCCCAAGACCCTAAGATGTTGTCCTGAGAGGAGGGCAGCAGCTTAACTGCTGAGCCGCCCAGGTGCCCAGAGATGAGTACATTTAAATGGGTCGACTTAAGCAATCCAATATCATTCAGGATAAAATACTGTGCTTGAATGAACAGAATGTTCATTTCTAAAAAAAGAAATAAGTTATATGGCAGCATCTAGTTAAATAAATGGTGATGGGGCGCCTGGGTGGCTCAGTGTGTTAAGCATCTGCCTTCAGCTCAGGTCAGGATCTCAGTGTCCTAGAACTGAGCCCCACATCTGGCTCCCTGCTCAGCAGGGAGTCTGCTTGTCCCTTTCCCTCTGCCTACTGCTCCCCCTGCTGTGTTCTTTCTCTCTCTTTCTGTCAAATAAATAAGTAAATAAATTATTTTTTAAAAATGGCAATAAGTATTTATATGATTTTGTTAAATGTAAGGCAACTAAAGTTGAAAGGGATAATTTGGTATCTTGCAAAGTGTAAAAATCTTAATATCAACTGTTTGGGCTTGTCAAATTTTGAGAAAACAATTATATCATACGACTTGAGAAACAGGCAATTAGTGTGCCATATTTGGGATGCTACCTGAAAGGAAAGAACACAGGTATTGGGTTATGAGCCAGGATTCAGAGCAGAAGTGTATACGAACTGGGAATGAGAGATAGGGACCAGTCTCCACTACAGAACAGACCAGGAACAGACGATGTGAGATGTGGAGGAGATGCCGAGGTATAGAATGTAAAGATGAGTAACGAATGTCTGACCTGGGATTACACAAAAAGAGTCAAACAGTGTAAAAACCAGACCAAGGCAAGTTCTGCCAGGTCTATTTCCAATGTTCTAACAGGTTTATTTTGCATTGTTCCCCTGCATTCCCCACGGACTTGAGTGAGGTAGATCCTATCCACGGTGTCCTTTCAAGCTGCCAAGTCACTCATGCAGACCTGATGACGCTCACAGTCTCAAACTGTGAAATGGCTGCTTCAACAGTGTTGTATGAAATGGTGGACCTGGGATTGGGAGACATTACTGAGCCATTTTATTAGTTTAGATTCTTAATGACAGAAAATTTCCCAAATCCCTCAAAGTCCTAGCTGCTGTCACATTTTGCTTTGCTTAGATGTCGCTCAAGAATCTGCAAAAGTTAACCCACTAGAGAGAAATTTCAAACAGTTCCACCAACAAGTAGACAAGGAATACCGAAGTGACACCAAATACCAGTCTATATTTCTCAGATTTCACTTGACATGGTCACCGAGCATTGCACAATGAGTCCCTGAGCAAACACAGGTGTCCCATGCAATGTTAGGGACACACCTGGACACACTGCCTAGATAAGTGTTCAAAACAATCCTCTAGGGGCGCCTGGGTGGCTCAGTGGGTTAAGCCACTGCCTTCTGCTCAGGTCATGATCTCAGGGTCCTGGGATCGAGTCCCGCATCGGGCTCTCTCTGCTCAGCAGGGAGCCTGCTTCCTCCTCTCTCTCTCTGCCTGCCTCTCTCTGTCAAATAAATAAATAAAATCTTTAAAAAAAAAAAAACAATCCTCTATAACCAGTTCAAATCATAGATCCTTTATAAAAGGTCTTCTGTCTTCATTAGGGAAAATAAGGTATTTATTCCCACTACTGCTTGTCTTTTTCTCCCTTCTATATAACATTTACGGGAGGAATAAATTTTAGCTTAAGGAAATGGGAAGAGCAAAAGTGTCTGTCCCATCCACACACTGTGATAGGACATGGAATGTTTTTTAATTCCAAAAAGTTATTCCCCTCTACAATTCCCTCCCCAATAGAAAACGCATTTTATTGAAATCTACTTACAAATACGTGTGCTCTTTTTCCTTCTGTAAGTAATATTTTGGAGCAAACACGTGATAGGAATATAAAAGGGAGTTATATAAAATGGAGAATTTGATTCGTTAGAAACCACAGGTAATTATGAAAAGAAAAACAAAGATTTTAAAGGTCAAGGAAACAGCCATCTGCTTACCAACCAGGCCATCTGTGAAAGATAATTCAAGGCCAGTTAAAAGCTCAGACAAATGGCTACCCTGAAAGATGTCTCATATGTTATCTGTATCTGAACTCAAGGTATAAAGCATGAACTGGGTGAACATTAATACCATCCATTTTTATCTTTAAATCAATTTAAACGTGCCCTGTTAATTAAAGATAATACCCAGTTTCTCATAATTAAATTACCATGAAGAAACATTGAGGTGAAAAAAAAATCATATGAAATTTCACATTCATTATAATTAGAAAATCATACTCTACTGTCTGATATTTTTGATACAACTGGAGGTTTATTAAATATACATTGGACTTACATGCTATAGTATGTTTTAATATTTTTTGTAAATGCATACTTACATAACACATTTTTAAAAGCATTTAAAGGAAAATTGAGTTACTCAGCTAGCCAAATGATAAAAAGTAACCCTCCCATTTATTCCTTCCCAGTACATTTTGTCAGACAAAATAAGCATATAAACTCCTAAGTGAAATAGAAATATAAATGTGGGATGTGAGTCTGTTATTTTGAAAGGCCAGATTTGCAATTTGCATTATTTTAAAACACCTTTAAACCTTTGAGGTTTCTTAAGCAAGAGTAAGGTCCCCTTTCCCAGTTGTACATTTCTCTTAATGGATCCTTAATTGAGTGTTTAATACAAAAAATATTTTTTTGCCCCTAAACATATTCCTAATATTTATAATTTTTCCTTAACCTATAGCTGTCAGTTTTCTTCCATTATTTACCCAAGTTATTTTTTGATGTTCTTACAGAATATCTATTATTTGTTCGAGGGTACATTAGTCTGACAAATAAACTTAATGAATTATTCCATAGGTATTAGTTCCTAGGCGAATGTTAGATTATCAAACAACAAAATCACACCATCTTAAGTGGTCATTCAGTACCGGCAAGTACTAAGCACCAAATCTGCACCGGACATGGTAATGATCAGAGACTAGGCTCTCACTCTCATGGAGCTTGCATTCCAGAACGAAAGTTCAAGGAATCAGTGACTGTTTCTAAGATTAAATAGGAAAAAATCGGTATTTTTTTAAATATTAAAATTTATGACCCAAAGATAAGCCTTGAATTTCTCCTTTCTTCTCTCTTCTATTATTTTCTCAGTTAAGTCTAGTACATGTATCATCATATTTTTTTATAACTAGCTTTGCTATGTCTTATTAAATCTTTCAAGAACCCAATGTATAAAAGTTTTCAATTCTATTTACTAATCAGTATTTCTAATGTTTTTTTTTGTTTGTTTTTCTGTTGTTGGTGATGTTTCTTCCTGTAAGACTTTATTCCATCTGAAGTTGATTTTTGAATAGTGTATGCATTGTTAAATCAAGGCCATATATTCTTCTATATCAATTTTTTTTCCAGCTTCAATTTTTTTTTTCAACTGTCCCATCTTTCCTTAACCTGACAAGCGCCTTTTGTCATCTACCAAATTTGCCTGTTTATGGGATGTTGATTTTACTTCATGAATGAGTCCTGAGTTAATGCCACAATATCAACCTTAATATTGCTTCATTATAAATCCTGGTATGATGAAGAAATAGCCAGCTGTCCCTCTTGATCCTTTTCAGAAATTACCTCTCTCTATCAATATTTTACATATTTGATAATTTTCTTATATATTTATTATTTTTGTTTTTGAAAGAGAAAGAGAAGAGAGAGAGCAGGGAGGGGAGGGGAAGAGGAAGAGAGAGAGGATCTCAAGTGGGCTCCATGCCCAGTTCAGAGTCTCACATGGGGTTTGATCTCATGACCCTAGATCATGACCTCAGCGGAAATCAAGAGTCAGCCACTTAACCAACTGAGCTATCCAGGTGCTCCTTGAGAATTTTCTTTGTAAGCTCCATGAATTACTGTGTTTTGAAGCCTACATACTGCATTGACTATGTATTTAGAGAAAATTTACAGCTTTAATGTATTCTTCCTATTCATAACATAGTATATATCTCTCTTAAGTTATGTCTATCATAGTATCTTTCAATAAAGTTGCATAATTTTATCTGATAAAAGTCTTGCAGTTGGTCTTATAGTTTCATAAGTGAAATAAAATAAGAAATATATAGTTCTGAATCTAGAATTTTATTATGTTTTGATTAAATATTTGTTTATATTGGATTTGTGGAAATCTTTAAATATTTGTGTGGCTCAATGGTATTTATAAGAAGGCAACTTAAACACATTATTTTATTTCCACCAGAATTTTTTTTCTATAAAGCATGAGCATAAATAAAATTATCCATTTTTTCCTAACACCTACTTCTGTATACACCAGAAAATCCAGAAATATTGATTCACTCATTAATTTGTCTTTAATATTTTATCATTTATTTGTTATGTCATAATTTACTGAGGACATCCTATGTATGTAACATAATCATAGACATATATGTAACACATTACAACAATAACACCTACCTATTGTAATGCTGGAGTCTTTATTTAACCTTCTTGCTCTTAAAGGATATATTTTATGCACATCATTTAATTTTAAAAAAAAGTAACTCTGGGCATAAGTCCATGTAAATGAATATAAGTAAAGTTTACTAGTGAAATATTTGACCTCTATTTCATGAAAGACCATGTATATATGTTCGTGTATGTGTGTGTGTGCATGTGTGCTCACGCACGTGTGCATGTGTATGAGAAACAAAGCAAAATTCTTTTTTTTTTTTTAAAGATTTTATTTATTTATTTGACAGAGAGAAATTACAAGTACACTGAGAGGCAGGCAGAGAGAGAGAGAGAAGGAAGCAGGCTCCCTGCTGAGCAGAGAGCCCGACGCGGGACTCGATCCCAGGACCCTGAGATCATGACCTGAGCCGAAGGCAGCGGCTTAACCCACTGAGCCACCCAGGTGCCCCAAAGCAAAATTCTTATAAGGAGAAAGTTTTAAGAAAATGAAACTGTTGCTAATTGCATATAGAGAAGGAAGGATCTAGCTATTTGAAGAAAAACATGAGATGCACCTAGGAATGCACAGACATGTATTTATTTTTGTATTATTACAAAAGCATTATGAATTTGATGGACATATATATAGGTATACTGTAAATGATAGCCTCAGGCTCTTCGGAAAAAATAAGTAATTGCTGACAAAGCATGTTTATGACCTAGAAATGACACCACCACAGGTGATTAAGACTTACATGTAAGACCAGCTCGTGCCTGTAATTTGAAACTTGCTTGAACATCAGCTACCTTTTATGCTTGTAGAAAAGCCAGGAAAGTAATTGGTTCTACTTTTAGCAAAAGCAAGTTCAGCATTTTGGGATTTCTTTTTTTTTTTTTTCCCCCTTTGCCTAACTGGTGTACATTTTCTCTCTACTCAGCTGAGACAAATGAAAAAAAGACAGAGGTTTGACTCAGCATTTGTGCTCAGATTCATTAGTGTTATGAACCGAAGAGGAGGGAAATCCAAACCATTTTTCCTCTCTACTTAAAAATTCAAATGCTATAAAATGAAAATATTTCCAAAGTATGTTAAAGTAAACAGGGGAAAAAAAAGCAATATTTATTAAGCTCAATTCTTTCTGGCATTAATGCAGTGGTTTATAACTAGATATCTTATTTCTGTTAAGATTTAGGTAATATTTGGGGAAATTTTCAATCAATTAGGGAGCAATTTAGAAAATGCTATTTCCAGGACATGTGCTCAGAGATTATGTTTTAATTGGTCTGTTATGAGGACTAGCATCTTATTTCTAAGAGCTGCCAATGCATTTCTACTGCTCACTCAAGGATGAGAACTATTACTTTAACACATCCCTCTACTGTTCTGACTTATTTAGGAAGTCATTAATTTCCTTAGGCCATTGGGACATTAGAGACAGCTACAGATTAGCTAAACCCACATGCCTAATCTCTGATAATGAGTAAACAAAAGAATATTTGTCTTTGGATTTTGAATTCAAGATTAGTATTCAAGCAGAGACACACCAAGGAGCCTTATATAAAAGCAATTATATGATCAATCTGACATCCATTCCTGATTTAGCCCTACTGTCAGCAGTTTGAAACACACTTTGATGACAAAGAGAGTGAGGAAGCCATAGATCTTTTATAAAAATGTTAACAGGGACGAGCCCTATTTAGCTCCTTACTACCTGATGAGTGTTACTTTCCCTCTCATCTAAGACGCATATTTTCCTGTCTATATCTTCTCTATATTCTTCAATTGAAGACAGTTGGCCACAAAGAAAATGTCTCAAAAGACCCATAAATTCTGGGAATTCTAGAAATAAAAATATCCACAGTATTTTTAGAGAAATGACAAAAAGAATACGGTGGAAGAAAAGACATGAAATATTAAATAAATATGAAGAAAGGCTTAGAAGATAAAGATAAGGAGATCTTCATCTGAACATGATGCCAGTAATGGTAACAGCTGACACTTCTTGGCTATTTCCACGCTAGTGCTTGTGGTGGGCATGTATGATTTGTATTCCCAGAACCCACCCCTAATATACAAATACAACTCAGGGAACACACATGTATACATTTAAGGAGTAGTTTTTCTCCCTCCTGTTGTCTCACTAGGGACTGCTAGTCACAATACTACCATACTGTGGCCACAGGGGAGGGTCTAGGACCCAAACCAATGTATTTAAAAGTTCTTCTCTGTGGATTAACAGCAAGCAGGGAGACACGTGTTAGCAGGCTATTACTCTTTTTCCAGGCATTGCTAATTCCCAGGTAGGCACTAGCTTATTTTGCAAATTTCTTTACTCGCTCTACAATCTCCCCCATTTGCCTACACCAGTTTGAGCTGTTTTTCTACTACTTGTCACCCAAAGATTCCTGATCATTGTGATAACACAAAAACATGCAAAATCTAATATGAGATTCAGTCATATGATGAACAGTATAAGAAAAAAAAAAAGATGGTGGCTTTTTTTCACTCACTCACTCTAAGACTTGTAAACGAGATAATGAATGACTTTGAAACCCTGCATGTCTTCATGGCTAACGTGGAGACTGTATCAGCTCTTTTCTCCTGGTATCATCACCAGGGTTAGGTGGAATTCCACACCGAACGCACAAGGACTGGCACGAAAAAAGATGTAAAGATGAGAGTAATTTCATGATTCACAGATATTTTAGTTAAGTGATATATTCCTAATTTCACACATGAGGAAACAAGCTCCGAGAGGTTAAGGGAACTTGTCCAATGTCAGAACAATGTAGAAGAGGTTAGGAATTGAAATTTCCTTGGCTCATACAGGCCCCAAATCTGTACATTTTTGTTTCCTTTAATTTGAACTAAAGTGTGAATATAGGCACACAGACCTAAGTACATATAAAGCAACAAATCATAGGTAGCCTTGTTGACACAAATTAGTACACAGTAACAATTTCTAAACAGAGAATAATCACACCCAGATAACCTCTGCCCGTATAAAGAAATAGAACATTCCAGCCGCCGCAACGCAGTCCTTTTGTAGCCTGCCACAAATTCTCCTTTGGGATAACCACCATGCCTTAGTTTTGCCTGTTGTTAAACTTTATATAAATTAAATAATACAATATTTATTATTGTGTTCAAGACTGTTTACAAGATTTATCCATGCCATGGTTGGATTAGTGGTCCACTCAAAGTCTATTCAGTATTACATTGAACGAATATTCCAAAATTTATTTATCCAGTGTACTTATGACAAGTATGTTTTTCCAGATGAGGGATGCTACAGATACTGCTTTTATGAGTAACCCTGTACATATCTATTGGTCTGTGTTTGTATGCATTGTTATTATACCCACAGTGAAATTTCTGAGTCATAGGTGGTACATATGTTCATTAGAGTGGAGTTGTCGAACTATTGATTTATTGCACAAATACTGTTCGTTAGTTTTAATTGCTCCATTTCCTCACTAACACTTAATATTTTCAGCTCCAACCCTTCTGCCCCACATAGGCTGTGTGTTCATGTTCCAGTGATGGTGTAGTGATGCATCATGACAAGTTTTACTTTTCTTCTCATACATTCATTGACATTTTAGCTATTCTCATTTTGTAAACTGCCATTTCCAACCTCTAGACCATTTAGTTTTCTATTTTCTAATTTATTTGAAGACATTGAGCCTATATTCTCTAAATGATCTGGATATTAGTATTTTGTTGGCAATACTTATTCAAAAAATATTTTACCACCCTGTGGCTTTTTTTAAAATTCTCTTAATTTTATAATTCATGAACAGAAGTTCTTATCTTTAATATTCAATTTACAAGTCTTTTCCTTTTGGTGTCTGGTGTAAGAATTCTTTGTCAGTCTTATGGTCATGAAATGTATGTTATCGTCAAATATCCATAATTTACTGTTTTGTATTGCATTTCTATCACAAAATCTACTGAATTTATGGTTGTTAGTTTGCATGTGTGGTGTGGGGTAAAGTATCTCACCCTTTCATATAGATGTAGATGAACCCAAACAACTTATTGATGAGACTATCTTTTCCCACTGTCATGCAGTGCCATCTTTTTCTTTTTTAATAAATCAAGGGCTCACATAAGTATGTGTCTATTTGTGAAACTAATAGTCCTAGTTTTTTAAAAATCTGGGGCCCCTGGGTGGCTCAGTTGATTAAGCATCTGCCTTCAGAACAGGTCATGATTCCAGGATTCTGGGATCATGGCCCGGCATCAGGAAGGGCCCTGCTAAGCAGGGGAGTCTGCTTTTTCCTCTTCTTTCCTCCCTGCTCGTGCTCATTCTCTCAGTCTTTCTCTCTATCAAATAAACTACACAAAATCTTAAAAAAAAAATAAAAAATCTCTTTACCCTTATAGCAATGCACATTCTTAAAATTATTGTTTAATTATAAAACTTGATATATAGTAGCATGTACCACCCAACATTGTTCTGTAAAGACTTACCTGTGATATTACACTAGGGCTCATGACCGGGGCTCCTCCACCAATATGTAAAAACCCTGGGTGAAAACATTTAATAGACACCAATTAGATTGATATGACTTAATTTCCATAACAAAAGATCTTCAGCATCATTAAATTGCTACCTGTAGCCTCAAGCAATGAGTGAAGAGCCTCTGAAATGCTTGTGGAAGGAAAAGTGGAAATTTTTTTTTCTTTAATTGCACTTTTAAAAGAGTGGTGTTTCTAGAACTAATTTTCCTTATTGGCTGCTACATCAAACATTCAATTTTTAAAAAGTTAAAAAAAAAACAAAAAAACCCTTTTTGTTCTCCCATACCACTTTGGTCTATCAAAAGTTGATACCTAAAATGTAAATTCCAAACGACCAGATGAATTGTCTAGGCTAACTGCTGTACCTCTTGTATCTAGAACAGAGTAGAAACCATGACACGTGCTGTATATAAATATTTGTTCAAAATGAATAAACATATGCCAAATTTGTAAAAATATATTTTTATTTAACTCAAGCATATAAGAATTTACCAAATAAAAGTGCAAACAAAGGTGCTGAGTTATTCTATAAATGCACTAGTGGTATTTAATGACAAATATCTCCAAAGTGCAGAACTCTAATAGTTATGTAAACAGAATGTGGGTTGAGTGCACGGTTTCCCTTTAGGCATATATGCAAACATGATTCATATTCTACAAGAGGCTACCTCCAGTCTTCCTGAGCACAGAATGAAGTGTCGAAGATAGAAAATTATAATAATTTTGGTTATCTTAGCAGTTAGGGAATGAGGAGGGGACTCGAATGACAGAGTTATGAGACGAAATAAAGCACTCATATTCATCATGTTAATGTCACACTAGACTAGGATTTTTCAGTAAATCCTGCTTCTACAATTTTGGCATGATGTATATATACATGATAGGCAGAATGGTTCTTCCAAATATGCTATGGGTATTTTGCAGGTGCAATTAGGTTCATGGAACTTAAAAGATAGGGACCATTCCCTTGGATTACAGAGTTGGACCTAATCTAATCTCATGATGTTTAGAAACAAGAGAACTTTCTGTTGTTGGAGGTGAGAATGTCAGGCAGGAGGAGAGTGACTTGTTGTCGGTATCTGGGAAGATGGAGTCCATAAACCAGGGAATATGGATGGCTGAAAACAATTTCTGGTGGACAACAGGCAGAGGAACAGGACCTCAGTGCTATACTGCTTGGAACTGAATTCTGCCAACAACCAAAATTTTCTTAAAAGGAGATTTTTCTTCAGAGGTACCAGATAAACTCTAGCCCGACAATTCCTTGATTTCAATTCTGAGAGACTTTAAGTAGAGGAACTAGCTGAGTCCACCTGGATTCACCTGGAATTTCTAAACATCAGGCCTGGAAATAATTAATTTGTGTTGCTTTCAGCCACTACATTTGTGAGAATTGGCTACATCAGCAATAGAAAATGAATATAATATCCATCTAGTGTCAAATTTTACCATAACCTAAATAATTGTTTCAAGGTCCAAGATCTGTCTGTACTAATTCTATTTCTGACTTTATATGTATTGTGACTATCCATTAAGTTTTCCAGTATCTTGCTGAAAGACACCAGCTTCTCCCTCCCTCCTCCCCCCTAGTGCACTGCATAGAATCCTGTCTTTCTATGAAATAATATATACTTTGACTTGCTACATAGCTCTTTTATCTATTACCTAATTCCATTGTCCCATCTTCTCAAGCTCCCGTTAAAACAAAACAAAACAAAACAAAACAAAAAACTCTAGCCAGAAAGATGTCCAGTGCTTGTAGAATTCCCAACGGTCTGTGAAAATGGAATATATAGTATTTATATATATATCAATAATATATATGTACATAGTGTTTATAGATGTAGTATTTATATACGTTAATATATGTAGTTTAGTACTTATGTAATATATATAGTGTGTATACCTACCATATCACATAATGTAGTATATTATTATGTGTTCATATTATAAATCAATATATAACAACTTATAATAATAAATATTATTTAATAATAAACTATATTATTTACTAATATACATTGATACTTATAATGATAAATAAAACAATGACACAGCTTAAATCAATGGCATCCTAAATTTGATGAAATGCAATATGAGTCTGAATGTGTATTTAATGGATAATGGATAATAAATACATGCATGAGAATATATGTCTATATACACATATACACACATATGTGTGTGTGTCCTCAGAAGAGAAAGTTTACTGAAGGAATGCATACACATTGATAACAAACAACAAAAGCATCTATTTTCTGAATTTGCCAGCAGTCTACTACTTCACCAGTGGACTGGCATAATTAGGGTAAGTTTTCTTTTCTTTTCTTTTTTTAAATATTTTATTTATTTATTTGACAGACAGAGATGAGATCACAAGTAGGCAGAGAGGCAGGCAGAGATGGGGGGGAAGCGGGTTCTCTGCTGAGCAGAGAGCCTGATGTGGGGCTTGATCCCAAGACCCTATCATGACCTGAGCTGAAAGCAGAGGCTTTAACCTACTGAGCCACCCAGGTGCCCCCAGGGTAAGTTTTCTTATGCTGCTGTTGTAGTTGTTTTTGCTCCAGGAAATGTTCTTTGGATTTCATCCCTTCAGAACAAGTTATCCATCTGTGGAGCACTGGAAAATACTTTGAGATAAAAGTAAAACCTAGTCTTCCTATTGCACAATTTTTCATTCACGGAGAGGTGACTGTCAAACATTCAAGCCCAAATATAATTTCTGGAGGCGGGAGGGAATGCAGATAATAAAGAACATAAAAAAAGTGTGCTGAAACTTCAAGGAAGAGGAAAAGAAAGCCAATCAGGAGAAGCGTTAGTTGTGAAGTTTGAGGGAGAAGAAAGCTATGTAGTTCCAGAACATATAAAGAAATATGACTTTTTTTTTAAAGATTTTACTTATTAATTTGACAGGGAGAGACACAGCAAGAGAGGAAACACAAGCAGGGGGAGTGAGAGAGGGAGCAGGAGCCCAAGCAGGGCTTGATCCCAGAACCCTAGAATCGTGACCTCAGCTGAAGGTAGATGCTTAATGACTGAGCTACCCAGGTGCCCCGAAATAGGACTTTTTACTGAGGAATGTCAATCACAGGCTATATTTAACTTGACTCCCTCTTGAGGATATCTTTAATGAGAAATCCATTATCAATAATCAATATTTTTAAGTTAGGCACAAGTGTATGATCAAATCCTGGAAGTTATTAATTCAAGAAAAATGTACAAAATATGTAAAGAGCTATGCTTATGGCACTGACTTCTGAACACTGTAGATTTTGGAACTAAAATTGACAGGTTAAACAAGGAACATCAGCTTCAAGTTTCTAAAACATGTCATTTACTATAGGGAATAAAATAACCCTAAAACACTTTAGTCAAAAATCTTTAATATAATAAAATTGTTTAAATATGTCATTTATCCATTAGGCTGTCAGACAACACTCCCACACACAATGAAATGCCTGCCTTTTAACAGCTGGAGTTGTGTGGGGACAGCTCTGCACCACAAAAACTAAAACAAATGCCCTGAATATATTGTACAGAAGATACTTCCAGGAAAAATAATCTGAAATTAATTTAAATAAATTCCACATCTGAAAACTGTGAAAAAAATATACATATACATAAATATATATACACAGTCTTAAGTAATTTGTTAGTGAAAAAAAGTTGGAATTAGATAATGATAGAGTAGCTATTAATATGATTGAATAAATCCATAGCATAAAGTTCAAATGAAAAGAGATGAATATGACTTGATACATTTCTTGACAGAAGGATTATTTGAATTAGAAGCAAAGATATAACTTTTTAATAAATAGAAGCACATTTTATTCATAATAAAACACAAACTGCTTTTTCTAGGAGTAGTATGTCATTCATTCCCAGCATAATCTTACAAGATAGCCATCCTGAGGAATGTGGTCCATTAGTAGAGAGCTAACTACAGTTGCCCTGTCATACACAAGGGATGCATTCTAAGACTCCGAGAGGATGCCTGAAAACTATGGACAGTACTGAACCCTACACATGCTATGTTATCTCTTACGCATAAATAAACAAAGTTTAATTTGTAAAATAGTCACAGTAAGAGATTAACAACCATAACTAATAGTTATAAATAGAATTACTTATAACATTTTAAATTTAAAAAAACTTTTTAAATTTTTTCTTTTTTATAATATTATTATTATAAATAAATAGAATCATTATAACCATATATTGGAATAAAACATTATGTGACTGTGGCCTCTCTCTCTCACAATATCTTATTGCTCTCCTTTCTTCTTTTTGTGATGATGCAAGATGATGAAATGCCGATGCGATGTGATGAAGTGCGGTGTACGACGCAGGCGTTGTGGGGTAGTGTTAGGCTAGACTGGCCCTCCACAGATAAGTCGAGAACAGGATTGTCTGCTTTTTGACCACAGTTGACTGTGGATAACTAAAACCAAGGAAGATGAAATTGTGGATAAGAGGGGGAGGGGCTACTGTAAATCAAAACGTTTGACCATTCCAAGTTGAGCTCAAAGTAAGTGATAATCAAGACCAACACAATCAGCCCCACCAACACCTCCATAAAACTATCACTTACTTAGGTGTGTTGTGACATGTGTCCGCTATTTGGCACTTCCCGTAGAAAGTTGATAAATCCTGTCATGAATTTGCAAGGGAAATTCTAGTACTGTCATTTAACAGATTGAAGAAGTAAAACGCAAAATGTATAAATGATCTGCCCCAAATCCCATTGTCTTAAAAAAAAAAAAAAGGTTACAGACAGAGTTTTGAGACAAATGCATCTCATTTCATAGCCAATTGTCTTCCCATTGAAGCGTATATAAAATGTCCATCTGTTTAATGCCTTGTAAAGGAGTAGAGATTTGGAACTAAAACTTTAGTTTAGTCCTCTCTATGAGATGATTTGGTGATAGTCTTAAATATTTTGGTTATTTTCTCTAGGTTTAAGCTTTCTTACCTATAAAAAATAAAGAAGTTGGTATAAATTACACCCACTTGAAAATATTCTACACTTTTCTCCAAGCTCTAAATGTGACAAAACTTCCATTTATTTAGCCAATGAGTACTTGAAATATCATGTGTTTTTTGATTGTTATAGGTGCTAAAGATTCATTGTTGAAAAGACGATCAAAAGACCAGAGTTTATGAGTCATCTGATTGTAAATAATATGAAAGAAATACATAACAAAAATAATACATAAGGGTGTACATACACACATGCATATGATTGATTTATTTTATATGTATATGTTACATATATTATATACATGAGATAAGGAAAAAATCAGATGGTAAAAAAACACAGACTGTGACAGTTGGGAAATATTTAAAGGTGTATTGAGATGGCATTTCTGAGGGGATGTTTGAACAGACAGTATAAAGTGCATTGATGATCTGCAAAAGAATGGGGGACTATCTCAAAGTCAAGAGAACAACAAACTGACAAACCTGAAAGCAAGGGTGAGCTCCTTGTCTTTTAGAATCAGCATGAAAACCTGGATGGCCAGATTGGCATGGACATCTGGTAGGGTATCCACTTCTCATCTATTTTACTGAAATCTACCCAAATCTGTGCCAATGTTTTATTTCACTTTGATATTGAAATAACCTCACTGAATTCTTCCTGCTTCCATGAGTGTTGCACTTCTGTCGATTCACTATGGATTAACAATAGATGTGTGTTCAAGTCAAATCCTTTTCCCTATTCAAAAATTTCCATTGGATTGTAATCATATTCACAATAAAATACAAATTGCTTAAAATGGGCTTAATGCATCTACATGTTTACCTGTTGTAGGACTTGCTGATGAGTAAGTAATGAGATGTAAGTAAAGGAAGAGCCAGGGAAGCCTCCCAGACTGTGATCTCACTGGATGAATGATAAGGTCATTAACTGAGATGTAGAAGATCAAGAGAACCAACTTAGAGGAGAGTATTAAGTATATAAGGTCATATGTTGGACCAATTATTGAGGAATTCTAATTGTAATCCAAGTGTGCAGGAGAAATAAAAAACAGTAAATCAAGAGAGCAAATATTTTATAAAGTGAAGAAATCCCTGGAAAGATAATTAGTATAGCAATGAGAGATAGTACATATATATAGTTTCAAATATAGTATTAAAGTGGGGTTTTTGAAGATGAAAAATAGCCTAAGAAGCAGCAATGCATTGTAAGGAATTTACCTATGCCATCTGCAGCCACATGGAGAATGAAAACACATACATTCACACACACACACACACACACACACACACACACACACACACACAGCTAAGACTTCAAAATGGGGAATTGTTGCTCTTAGAGCGTAACTAGGTTCTAATTAAAGCCAAAGTTAAAGGGGGATTTATAAAACAGATGGAGCTCATTATAAGAATTGTACTTATGACAGATTTTAAGTTCCAGAAATTAGAGGGATTATTTGAGGAAAGAAAGGAGTGTTAGATTGGGTCAAACTAAGATGTGTAAATGCTCTACAGGAAAAAGAATCTTGCATATCTGGTCGGAAATGTGGTAAATGAGATTAAATATCCTCATAGACAGAGTGCTTAAGGACAGAATGGAAGGTAGACTCCTTCTGAGGTTGACGTATGAGTAGGGGATGGGGTGAGGAGGAAGTGGGGGGGAGGGGTAGGGAGGAAAGATGGTTCAGCAGGGGTTGCTAAAAGAGCCTTATGAAGATGTAAATGCATGTCTCAACATTGTTTCTTTTAGTTGTCCACATTTCCCTTTCATGGTAGAAAATGCAAATGATTTCACTTCAATTATCTTTCAAGAACCAACAATATATGGGCTTTTAAGACAAATTAACTAGAGACTGTTGTTGAAGATGGGGAATTAACATTAAATCCAACATGGTATTAGATTTATAAATAGAATAAATGCATCTTTCAGTGTGAATTGAATGTTACATTTTGGGGCTTCTCTCTTTTATGTATTTTCTGTTACTATAGAAACTTCCTCTGCGGAGCCATTTATCTATTTTAATCTCGTCAAGCCTTTCCTGAGGTAAAAAAATCATTAGCATTAAAAAAAAGAAGAAGAAGAAAGATTCAATGGAAAAATCTTACAGAATTACAAAGGAAGATCTAACTAAGCAAGTATTCTATCTAGTCATGTTTACATATGATCCTATGATCCTATGTTGCTATCTGGAAGCAAACTGAGCACTTAACATTTCTGAAATGAGAATAGTGGCGTTCTTTCCTTTCCCAAAATTTGCAAATCTTTTTTTAAAGATTTTATTTATTTATTTGATGGACAGAGATCACAAGTAGGCAGAGCAGCAGGCAGAGGGAGAGAGAGTGGGAGAAGCAGGCTCCCCACTGAGCAGAAAGCCCAATGCGGGGCTCAATCCCAGGACCCTGAGATCATGACCTGAGCCAAAGGCAGAGGCTTTAACCCACTGAGCCACCCAGGCACCCCCAACATGGCATTTTTAAAAGTTGGCTTAAGCTAGTGATTGATTTCTCTCTGTATGGCAACACACTGTATAGCGTAAGTGTATGTCTTGGAGCAAGGTAACTCAGAGCCTTAGGACCCAGCAGAGTGATAGCAGTGAGGTGGAGCCTGTTGTTAGAACCAGGTCTCCGACACCAACCTTGGGACTTGACCACTGTTTAATCTCTTTTGGACTCAGTCCTCATCAGTAAAGTGTAACCAGGTGTTAGACCTATACCTCAGGCTTAACACGTGAATTAATAAACATAAACATTTAAAACTTTATAATAAATTATAAAAACCTATTAAATATTGAAACCATAGATATTATGACCCTTACACAGAGTTCAATAAAAAAGATCAATTTATTGATATGCATATAATATTTTATCATATATATTTTAATAAATATAAATGTATTTGATATAATTTTTGTCAGTTATGTACAATTTCAATGGGATAAAAATCCCATATTAAAAATATAAAATGAGGGTGCCTGGGTGGCTCAGTAGTTGGGTGTCTGCTTTTGGCTTGGGTCATGATCCCAGGGTCCTGAGATCAAGCCCTGCATGGAGATTCCTGCTCAGCAGGAAGCCTGGTTCTCCCTCTCCCATTCCCTCTGCTTCTGTTCCCTCTCTCACTGCCTCACTCTGTGTCAAATAAATAAATAAAATCTTTAAAATATATGTATGTATAAAATAGTGTGCCAAAGGCTGGGGAGAGCCAAAAAATGCATGACATTGAGTCAATGTTCTGAATGAAGAGATTAGGCATGTGCTGCGGATCACTAATTTTTAAATTGTGAAATGACACTCAATGAAATATTCGTGTTAATAGCCAGAAAGACACATTATCACTACTAAGAAGAAATCTAAAAATTAGAGATGAGCTGTCAGTGGCTAAATGAAATTCTGAAGGAACAATTTTGAAAAATGATACTTTTTGAAAGAAAGTGACAAAGAAAATGAGAGGGAGAAAAAAACAGCCACCAAGAGCTTATGCATAATTGCAAGAAGATAGTGAATTTTCAGCTAGAGATATTAAGGTAGGGCAAGGTCCTTTAGCCCCATTAGTCAGAATTTTGCAGAAGGAATAGTCCACAAAAGGAACATTAAACCTATAGCTCTCCTGTTAATAAGTCATCATGACACTTGAACATTTTACAGTCTAGGCTTGGGGTAAAAGGGTAAAAAGGGCAAGGGTCATATGTTAACAAAAAGTCTAGCCACCATGTAATTCACTGGCTACTAGGTTGTAAGTTAGACATGTCCTCGTGGAAAATGTTTTCACTACAAGGTTGGATCTTTGATTTCTTTACCTAGATCTTCTAAAACTGTTCCATAAATACCAAAATGCCCTCGAGGGTAAAACAGAAAAGTTGTTTGCCATATTTTAGAAATGAGATGAAGTGTATTAAATTTTAACTCCCTATTTGAAGATGAGGATGAATAGGATGAAACAGACCTTTCTCTTTTGTGTAAACACCCAGTGTCCTGGTTCATTCTCTGTCATCTACTCTACCAGCACTTACCATGACGGCGCACAGTATGAGTGGTGGCTCCATAAGATTTCTTGAAAGAAAGGAGGAAAACATGAAAGAATAAAAAAGGTAAAAAAGAAAGAGAAGAAGAAAAGGAAGGGTCAGAGGAAGGAAGAAAATGAACAGGTTTCTCCTTTACAATGGAACACGGGCTATTTTACTGACTTCCAGTAGGGTTTTGAACACTATGCCTAGGGTCTCAGCTTTTGAATCCACCCAGAAACCTAAACAATATTAGCCATGCAATCCTGCTCAAATTACTTAACTTTGCTACTACCAATTTCCTCTAAAATGTGTATAATATAAATACATAAATAATAATAGTTGTAGCAAAACAATGCTTTGTGGATTAATTGAGATAATACTAGCAAAGAAGGAGCATACTATCAAATTGTTTGAGGAAACATGTAATAAAAGTTACAAATATAATAAAACCATAGAGCAATTGAGGCAAAAATCCAATGATGCTACAAAACAAAAAAACAAAGCAAAACAAAACAAACAAACAAACAAATACTAAAAAAACAAAAACTATGGAGTGAGAAGAAAATAACTCTTCCAAAGAACCTAGCCCTAGAGGAGCAACTGGGAATGAGTAGACATCTTTGTTCTGGGGTTCTGTGACAGGGAAAGCAAGAACATAAGCATGATGTGTTTTCAGGAGTCTAATTATCCTATAAAAAAGATGCTTACCAAACCTTTAGGGAAAGACAGCGCTTTCATAGAGTAATAAAGTCTGAGTGAAATTTTCATATAGGGACCCAAAACAACAAAATTGATAGTGTCTTCAAAAATACCGTGTCATGATGCGTATGGAGACAATTGTCACAAGACTCTTAACATTTAAAACAAAGACCATAATGCTAAAACCCGGGTTTTGTGTAATTGTTTATTATAGGAAGCTAGAGTATTATCATTATGTAACATTCTAGTAAAAATTTTGTCAAATCTAATGTCCCATAAATGGATTAGGGAAGAAAGATTTTAAAATTTTTCATATAAAGAAATAAAACTGTTACATTTTTGCATTTTTAAATGTAATATTCTTTTAAAAAAACAAGAGTAATACCTGTTTAATACATTTTATAATGCTCTATGTAAAATTATAAGATGATTATTTTTTTCATCACTTGGATTGCTAGTTCATAACTTCTCTGTTTAGTGATAGAGTTTTGTTTTTTTTCAGTTGTGATATAGGGAAGCAGAGGAAAAAAGTTACTCCAGTGTTCGTTTCATCTCGGATTTCTCATTAACATGAATCTAACTGACAGCTTTGCCTCCACATGCATCTATATGGGAACCTAGGGGCAGGACGCGAGTGGAATTCAACATTAACTAAAGATCTGCCCGCCATCCTGTTATTACAGCATGGGTTCTCTTTTGGGCGTGCATTTGACCCAGGATTGCCACAAGGCAGCTCTGTGGGAATTCCACTGAAATCCATTGTTTGCACATAATACATACTGGAAAGTTTTTCATACGCAGACAAATGTTTGTGTTTGGTAATCTTTGCAGTTGGTGACTTTGCCTTGTCCTTTGATGGATAAGGTTGTGATCATGAGATCAATGACACAACCATGAGAAAAAAATTAACTTTAATACAATTTGTCAAAGGTATTTTTTAATTATAAATGTGAAGTTCTTTCAGGTTTCTGGTTTACTATGATTACTCAAGTCAATTCCACCGAGCATATGAAAATGCTATTTTTATAGTGTTTTGCATCTCTTAAAACACACATATCCAGCCAGCATCCTTTATTTAGGTCCCAGAAGAAATAATGATTAAAAGATTTATAGAGAGCATTATAATTTGTTTTTGGTTCATCACAAAGTACAAAAAGAGATTGTGTTTTGGGCAAGGCATAGGGGAAAAAACCAATTTTTTCAAGTTTACAGAGCTCACACAAGTGCATGGGCAATGAACAACAACAAAAAAATTATTCAAAAAATAATGTCTCATTTTTTGAATTCCCCAAATGACATATCCATATATCTCTTGAAATTCCCAATATTGAGGTTTGACTCAGAAATTAATGTGAAGTGGGATTAGAATATGATGTGTTTTATAGAGACAAATGACAGCTCTGTGAAATAGGGTATTTCCAGATTGTATTGCTAAGTGACTTATATAGTTCTTTTCCCCAGCATTATTTACTTCTGTAGAATAATACAAATGTACATAGTTTCTTCTTGCTAGACTTTTAGGGTTTAAAATATTGGAGAAAAAAAGCAAGATTGTCACAAGAAAAAAGGATTGCAAATAATCATGTAGAATCTGATATTTTGATAGACCAGGAGCAAAGCAAAGGTTAACTCAACACACATAAATCTCCCCAAATCTTATTCCCACAAGAAAAAGACATACAGGACACTGTCAAAATTTCAAGGACTGGGCTAGCTGTGCCTGCCATTATTGCTTTCTTTCTAAACATCAGCAGCTCATTATCTGAATACTAGTGTTAATGATACCTCCTGCCTACCATTTTTTCTCACCATTGGAATACATGCTTCCTCAAAACAATAACACCACCAGGGTCCCCTGATTGTCAAGTAAGAGGGAGTTGTATCCTGGAAACCTAATGGAAGGGTATGGGTGACTCAGACCTCCACCTGCACCTGTAACTGACTGACGCAAACAGAACTAGACTTGAGACTTCCCAAATGGAGATAGTGATTGACGACACCCCCTATCAGAGTTAAACATTAAATTTGTACTCCATCTGTTCTGTAAGAATTCAGAGAAACTTCAAAAATACATACAAAAATTAACCCAAAAAATACGTGCAGAAATTGGAGAGATAAGAATTGGAAACAGAAAAAAGTAAGATGGAGGCAAGAAATAGAAGCATGCACAAAAATGAATGAATAGATGAATAATGAAAATTATTCAATAAGTTAGGAGAAGAGAGTACAAATTACACACCTCGCTCTGGCATGTTGGTGTGTGTGTGTGTGTGTTGTAGAAAAAAAGTTAAATTATTACTAAAATCTTGTAAACTTAGAGTTATACATTTTTGGTTCTTAATAAAATTGCCTACAGCTTTATATACTTTTGTAACATTTTGTCTTTTGAAATAATGAAGCTCCCAGACATAATAAAGGCATTATTTTAAAACTTATTCCTAATAATAAATTCTTTTTTTACACACAACAAACAACATCAAAGGTATGTTTTGTTTAAGACATAAAGGTCTATGTTTTTCTGTTTTTGTTGCGCGGGTACCACACTGTCTTGATGATCACAGCTTTTTTCAATAGAGCTTAAAGTCCGGAGTTGTGATGCCACTAGCTTTGGTTTTTTTTTCCTTTTCAACATTCCTTTGGCTACTTGGGATCTTTTACTAGGTTCCATACAAATTTGGGGATTATTTGTTCCATTTCTGTGAGAAAAACTTGATGATATTGTTGATATAGATTACACTTAAATGTGTAGATTCGTGTCTAGGTTGGTAGCATAGAATATTTAAACAATATTTGTTCTTTCAAGTCCATGAGCGCATTGGAAATGTTTTTTCCATTTTTTCTGTGGTCTTCCTCAATTTAATCTCATTGAATGAAGATTCTACAGCTTTCTGAGTACACACCTCTTTCCCTCCTTGATTTAGATTTATTCCTAGGTTATCTTAATGGTGTTTGGTGCCATTGTTAATGGTTATAAACTCCTTAATTTCTCTTATCTTCTGTCTTGGTGGAGTATAGGAATTGCAAACTATTTTTCTGTGCATTGATTTTATATCCTTACACTTCACTGTCATTCTTGTGATGAGTTCTAGCAATTTTGAGGGGGGTGGTAGAGTCTTTCGGGTTTTTCCACATAAAGTATCCTGTCATCTACCAAAGAGTGAGAATTCGACTTTCTTTGCTGATTCAGATGCCTTTTATTTCTTGTCATTGTCACACTGAGGCTAGCAGTTATAGTCCTGTGGTGTGTAACTAGCAGTGGCGATAGGGGACAGCCCTGCCAATTTCCTGACCATAGGGGGAAGAAGCTCTGATTTTCTCCATTGAGAGAATTCTTCGCTGGGGTTTTTTCAAGGTTGCTTTCATGTATGAGGAATGTACTTTCTATATACTACAATGGGGGAGCTTAATCAAGAAAGGATGCTGGGGCATCTGGGTGGCTCAGTGGGCTAAAGCCTCTGCCTTCGGCTCAGGTCATGATCCCAGGGTCCCTGGGATTGAG
>NW_025421435.1:0-72148 GCF_011764305.1 Mustela putorius furo
TGTTGCTTTATCAGGTTATCCACCACTATTATATTGGATGCCTATTGGTGTAGTGATGAAGCATGTGGCAGTAAAACATCCCTCTAATCTATAATCATTTTCTCCATTCTGTTTTATGTGGCCCTGTTCCCCTGGGCTATGACCTTGACTTTAGCTTTCTATACCCTCCTCAGTTTGAGTGATATAGGAAAGCTAAAAGGGACTGAGTCCAGGAGATTCCCTTTCTCCATGCCTCTGCTTTGGAAAAAAAAACTCTGGGAATATTTCAGCAAAGCTTATTTCCACCTTCCCACCAGAGTAAACAGGGGTACTTGTATTGGCTTGCTTTATTTTCAGAAATCGGATTAGGGTTCCTGAAGGTGTGGACTCAAAAAAAAAGTGTGAAGTTCCTCATGGGAGCCTAATGACCAGTAAGTAAGGGTGGTTGGTCCCTCAAGCTTGTCCAAGTCACTTCAAGCTTCCAGCATTACTCACAGGTACCCACGAACCCAGTGTAGGGCTCCACGCCCTTTCCTTTCATTCAGATCAACTAGTCTTTGCCTGTGGCTCTGTCTGAAGTTCCCTGTTTTACAGAGTTCAGGGTCAGCGCTTGGTGTTATTAGCATTTGTCATATTACCTCAGGTCTCTGTCAAAAGCTAGGAAAGACAGTGTACTATTTCTTCCTTAGTCTTCTTCAATTCCCCCATTCATGTAAGGACTCGAAAAATAGTCACTTCAAAGCTCTTACCATGCCAGAGCTGGAAAACCAGAAGAAGTGCTGCTTGCTATTTTTAGAATTCTGACTGACATTTGTTTCTTCACCTACATATTTCAACTCAATTCGTGAGTGAAACTTCGCACCAATCGCTGGTCTACTTTGGGAATTTCTAACCTTCTATCTTTTGCTTTGGACTGCCATGACTTTTGTGATTTATTTTACTTATTTATTTATTATGTTTTTGTAATTGTTTTCATCATAATAAGGGTTCTTCTTCACTAATTTTCACTATCTTACAACATCCCTGTTGATATATTTTTGATTTTATTTTTAGAAGGCATGAATCGTTAAGTCACCAAATAAAACAAAAACGGGTACCTTTACTACTCTTTTCTGCCATTTCCCACTTGCTCAACTTCACTTATATGTATTTCATGTCATAGATTGAAGTCTACCCGTAATTTTTTTTTTTAGATCAAGAGAGAGATACTTTATTATTGTTTTACAACAGTCATTCATTGTAACACAGAATTTCAACACAACAGTCCACCGTAGTCCTTCTATTAGTTCTCATCCTTTTCATTTCTGTTGTGAGGAGAAAAATCTCCATCACCACTTATTTTTTGTATTGTTAAATACAAATATTTTTAAAATTCCCTTCTCCCATACGATAATACAATAGTTTTGCCGAAACCCCATTTGTTAGTGTTTTTTGTGTTGCTTTGGGTGGGAGAGGAACTGTTCTATTGAACCACAAAACACTTACTCATATACTCATCATTACTCTTTCACCAGCCACCCATTTTTTTTTTAACATCTCCTTCAGCTCAATTCTCACAATTTCCAATTTCCAAAACTTGCAAATATAATTAGATGAAGGTAGGTAGTTTTTGTAATGTAGTTTACTTCTTTGTGTTTGAATTTGACCTTCAATGTGGCCTGGTAAATTTTTTACTCTTTCTGAGATATCAAAGCAGTGCATCAAAACAAAAAATAACTAGACCCTCCTTTCATGCACCAACTATTTATAATACCCCGCAAACAGAGGCAACACCCAGCTGTCTGAATAACCTAGCCGATCAATTACTGGTAACTGAGAATTAATTTTTCTCACTGGTGACTAAGCAATGAAGAAAGAACATTAAAAAAAAAATATTTTATTTACTTAAAGAACCGGGAGAGAGATCGAGAGAGTGAGAGTGAATGAGAGGCAAACACCAAAGACCAAGAGAGAAACCCCCCATGAACCCCCCACGAGGAGGGAAAAAATCCAAGGGGCAGAGCCCAAAACAGAGAAAACAGATCCCCACCTAGCAGGGGAGGCCTGATGTGGAACTCAATCGCAGGACTTTGGGGTCAACCCTTCATACCTATTGAAGGCAGATGCTACAACATGAGCCACCCAGGCGTCTCTCTAAAGAAAAGAAGATTTAATACAAATGCATGTTTTTATGTGTGTGTTGGTAGGTCTGTAGATGTACTTCTATAGACCCTAAAAATATGTAGAATGTTTTCTTTTGGTTAAGTTAAACTATCCACCAGGAAAAATAATGATACTAATAGTAGTAGTGAAACTGTTTAAAAGCATAAAGTTGAACACCAAATCAAAATGGGCCGCACTAATGCTTCAGTGACACTTGATTTTAAAAGTAAACCCTTTTGCTGCCGTCCCACAAACCTCTCCTCCTCCTGTCTTCAGCCTTTTGGGACTGGTACCACCTTAAAGACTTGACAAAGGAGGCTTGTGGCAACATATGCAATGTCCTGCCAAAACTAGCTAGATATCCTGTCTTTCCCCATAAAACAACTGAAGCCCCTCTTTTCTGGGAGGAGCTTGTGCAGTTTTGTGAAGACCTTTGGCCTGCTGCAGCCTAATTTGAATCACACACCTCTTTATCCCACAAAAACTTGTCTTTGCATTATATTTTGTTGGCCCTACCAATAACGCATGAAGGTTGGTTTTTTGATAACAGTAGTACTACGAGCAGTGAGCACATCCAGCAGTGCAAAATCATCAGCATGAAGAGCAAAGCAATGTATACGTCGTTATGTCACTCTTTGGGAAGGTCCTAACTCCAACAGTCTTAAATACATATTGGCAGGAAAATGATGATAATGTTAATAGGATTGAAATATAATAGAGCATTTCTTACATTTTGGCAAATTATACCCCACTGAAGTTAAACCCCAATTCATTTTTATTCTGAAAATGATATCATGAGGTAGGTATCAAAATTATTTCCATGTAATATATGAGAGCAAATAACTTTTTGAAAGTTAGTGCAATTTTTTTTTCTATGTTCTACACGCTAATGTAATGGTGGCATTGCCATAGGAATCTAAAAGAATCAGTGACTATTGGATGTGGCCTTTGCAAGTTGTAAAGACAAAGGAGGTGATTTTAATGGACCCATAAACATTTCAAGTGATTATAATGCAACACAAACTTTTAAAATTCTATCAAACCTCAGTTTGGGGGTTTTTTATGGTGCACCTTTTTGGCCAAAGTTCAATAAAAAATTCAAGTTTTATTATACTCCTATTCCTAACCACAAAATGTATTATGTAGAAACAACATTAAGTACCAAAGACCCCCTGGAATTAGAATGAGAAATTAAAAGGAGAAAAATATTTAGAATATTGAAATAATGAGAACACCTATGAAAAAAATAGCTGAAGCTAATAATCACAGACTGCTTATAAGCATGAATACTTTTATTTTAAATGAAGTAATAGAAAAATATCAAGCTCTTCTCTGAAGGTAGTGACATTAGACTAATTTTGGTGACATTAGACTAATTTCAGGAAACATTCCACAAAGTATTGTCCATTTTCTTTATGGCTTCCAAAGGAAAATATAAACCATTTTTGAATGAAGTTTTCAATGTAGAATTCGAACTTGAAGCCCACTGACTTAGTGCGATCCAGATCAAATGCCGGTGTCACGACTAATCTCATCCAGCATCTCTCATCCAGCATCCATGACAAACCTTACTCTCTCTCACTATTTTCCTTCTACTACATACCTTGGACTGGAAATTCCCACAGTCAACCCATCTGTCATGAGCTCTTGGTCATCCCAGGATTAGCCTGAATTTTGTGAACCTAGTAATTAGTATTTACTAGGAAAAAACACAGCTATATGTATTGTGGTGACACAAAGAGTGGATATGTTTTAATGCAGCTATGATTAAATTAACACACTACAGGACAAAATTTAATGATTTTTGAAAAATTTTGACCCACTTTTTAAAACATTTTAAATATAAAATATATAGAAAATAATTGGGACTGGTAGTTTCAATGATTGAAATGTTATAACTTTTCTGTCCTATCTATGAATATATATATATAATTTATTAACATGTACTATTTGTTCTATGGGTAGCGGTCTGTGAATCATCAGTCTCACACATTTCACAGCACTCAACAGAGCACATACCCTCCCCAATGTCCATCACCCAGCCACCCTATCCTTCCCTCCTCCAGCAGCCCTATTTGCTTCCTCAGATCAAATATTTTGACTATGATTGTCTTCTGTAGATAGAAGCACTAACTCTGTCCTTGAAAATACCGAATGAAGCTGACAAGTGTACAAGTGGGAGCATATTTTTAAAATATAGCAGAACTACTTTATTGACTCATACTGAGTTGAAAAACTAAAGTGGTTATTGTCATTGAGCTCTAAAATTTGGATGATTTGTAGTATCCCATAAGTGTGTGATGCCATTTGTTCTATATACAACAACAATTTGACTCACTTTCTTCATGGTATTTATATCTCCTATGGCCACAATTTTATAAAGCAATTTTTATGAAAGCTGCAAAAAGTTCTTTAGCTTTTTTTTTTCCCCATCATAAACTTAAAGATGGCAACACATACACAGAGTTTTGTAAAAGAATCCACAGTAAATAGAATTCTCTCCTATTTAATATGTTGTGCTAAATTCCAAGAAATGCATGTACTCCATTTAAAACTCCATTTTAAAATGTCCATTTAACATTTTAATGTTAGATACATTGATTTTGGGGAAAAAAAACTGGCAAAAATGGTTTTCCATACTATGTCATTTTACATAACAAATTTCTGTTTTTCTTTGTTCCTTTAAAATTCAGCCCTGATAAAGAAAGTTAAAGTCAAAGGAAAATATTATGTAATAAGTATTGTGCAATTATTAGACCTGTCCCTTGTTGGTATACCAACGTAATCCTTTTTTCTTTTGATACAAACGGGAACATTTTTAAATTTCTTCACAAATACCGCACTTACAGTAAAAAAAAAAAAAAAAAAAAGGAGGGGGGAGAAGTGTGTTTTCTAAGAAATCCTTCCCCATTTATAAAACAATATCAAGAGACAAATTTGGCTAGGTACCTCTAAGAATTTAAGTAGTCTATTCTTTCTGATCCTTTATTGTAACAGATGCCTGAAATTGAGAAATATCAGTTTCCCTGTGAGTGGGGGAGCCTGCCTGAAAAGAAAGTTAACAACAAAACCAAAAAAATGATAAATTTGGGAAAACATGTGGAAGGTTTTTTTTGTTTGTTTTTGTTTTTGTTTTTTGTTGTTGTTGCTTTTTAATCCATTCTCAGTGGAGAGCATGTATCACCCATCTTGGGACAAAAGGAGGATCCAAGTTATCCTATATACTTTTTCTGATTATTCTTATAGTATGATGAAAAATGGATTATTTAATCCTTTTAACCAATTATATAAAGAAATTTGGAATAACAAAATCTGTTTATGTGTAAAGAGCTGAAAATTGTAAGATATATTATTGTCAGTTTCAAACTGATGGCCCCATTCTCCGTCACTCAAATGTGAAGTTAAATATAAATGTAGTCTTTAGGCATTTTGAGTAAGTTTTCTTTTAAATTGAGAGAAAATAATTAAATTAAAATCTTTGGAGAAATTAGGAAAAAATTTTGGAAGGTATGAAGGTGTTTTCCTAAGATGTAATTTATGAGGCAGCAGTGATGAAAACTACCTGTTAGACTCTGGGAAGGTGTTTGGCTTTGTTTTCTTTTATATCTTAAATAAAGGTGATTATATTTAAAGTCACTTGCTATTTGTGACAAACACAAGCCTTTAGGCAAAAAACAAATAGAAGACTTCGACTCAAAAAATCAAGACAATATAGTCAAGGTCTTCCACCCAGAATGACAGCAAAAATGAAACCCCAACCAACATCCACCCTTATCATCCTCCTTACCATGACTTTTTCTGTAACTATAGTGGTGTGTTTCCTCTACTGAGGATGGATTTTTCCCTTTATTTATTATGTATACTAAGTGTTTAAGAATCCCTTTTCTGTTCTGGGAGCGAACTATGTAATCAGGACTTTTAACAAACATACTTTTGTGGGAATGCAAGCTGGTGCAGCCACTCTGGAAAACAGCATGACAGTTCCTCAAAAAGTTGGAAATAGGGACGCCTGGGTGGCTCAGGTCAGTTAAGCCCTGCCTTTGGCTCAGTTCATGATCCCAGGGTCCTGGGATCGAGTCCCACATTGGGTTTCTTGCTCAGTGGGGAGCCTGATTCTCTCTCTGCCTCTGCCTGCCTCTCTGCCTGCTTGTGTGCTGTCTCTCTCGCTCTCTCTCTCTGTCAAATAAATAAATAAATAAAATCTTTTTAAAAAAAAGTTTGAAAATAGAGCTACCCTATGACCCCAACAATTTCGCCACTAGTTAATTACCCTAAAGATACAAATGCAGTGATCAAAGGGGCATGTGAATGCAAAATTTATAGCAGCAATGTCCACAATACCTAAACTATGGAAAAGAACCTAGATGTCCATCAACAGAAGAATGGATAAAGAAAAATGTGGTATATATCTACAATGGAATGCTATGCAGCCATCAAAAGAAATGAAATCTTGCCATTTGCAATGACGTGGATGGAACTAGAGGGTATTATGTTGAGTGAAAGAAGTCAATCAGAGAAAGACAATTATCATATGATCTCTCTGATATGAGGAATTTAAGAAGCAGGGTGAGGGGTTTGGGTGGTAGGGAAGGAAAAAATGAAAGAAGATGGAATCAGTAGTGAGACAAACCATAAGAGACTCTTAATCTCACAAAACTAACAGAAGGTTGCTGGGGAAAATGGGTATGGCAAATATGGTTGGGCTATGGACATAGGGGAGGGTATAGGCTATGGTGAGTGCTGTGAAATGTGTAAGTCTGATGATTCACAGACCTGTACCTTTGAGGGAAATAATATATTATATTATTATATGTTAATAAAAATTATATATAAGGGCACCTAGGTGGCTCAGTGGGTTAAAGCCTCTGCCTTCAGCTCAGGTCATAATCTCAGGGTCCTGGGATCGAGCCCCACATTGGGCTCTCTGCTCAGCAGGAAGCCTGCTTCCTCCTCTCTCTCTCTCTGCCTGCCTCTCTGCCTACTTGTGATCTCTGTCAAATAAATAAATAAAATCTTTAAAAAAATAATAAAAATAATAAAAATTATATATATGCATATATATACACACACTTAAAAGAAAACAGATGCATGAATACTACCAACATTATACAATAAACATTAAACAATAAACAATTAATACAATATCAGAGAGGACATAGTACCATGTCACCCAAAGTATTTTAAATATATTTTAAAATATGAGTTAAGTTTTTACTATATAATGCTAAAGTATTTTGGGGAAGACACAGTGCACTAGGGAAATAATGTAACATAACATAACCATCTCAGTGGAAAATGTAATTATTCATGTAAAAGTTTCCAAATATTTTTTTCCTGATTTCTGTATGTTCCAATTTCAGTCACAGGTTCATTGAAGTTTTATAGTGAAGACTGCTCTTATTTCAAATAAACAAATTTTTGAATAGTTACAAAGAATGTTAAAGCTTAATTTCAATCATGTTGCCAAAAAAGAGGCCTTTAGAGGCCAAATACAAGATTTGTTCTTCATAAAGATATCTACAAAAAAATTTTAGATAGTGAATTAGATTAGAAAAAAAAACCAACAACAAAACAAAACATATGTTTGAATAAAAAGATATGTGGTTGACATTATCTGGATTTCTATGTCAGTAAATTCCCCCAATCTGTTTCATCCCATTAACTTTTTTTGAAATTTATTTTAGAGAGGGAGGGACAGAGAGAAAAGAAAGTGCTGTGAAGTTGGGGGAGGTGTCAACACAGAGAGAAATTCCTAAGAGTATTCTGCGCTGAGCATGGAGCCTGATCAGGGTTTGATCTCATCACCCCAAGATCATGATCTGAGCCGAAACCAAGAGTAGGATGTTTAACTGACTGTGCCACCCAGGTGCCTCTCGTCCCATTAAATTTATCAGAAAAATGCCTAAGCATTTTATCAGGATTTGCAAAATTGTCCAGCAAAGGAGATTGTGACTATTATGCAACATAGTGTATCTCACATCAGATTGTAATAAATTTTTGTTTTGCAACCCTCTAAACTGAGTTTTGAAAAATGTCAAGAGTCATTAATTAAAGAATTGTAGACTTTTAAGCTGTGATTAAAATTTAATGTGAACACACCCCATCTGCCAATGAATGGACATGGAACACTATGAATACTTGCAATCTAGTTAATAGCTACAGATACAAAATCTGCTACAGTATGGATGGTATTGTCCGTTTTACAACTCTATTCAAAGAGTGTTGATAAACCATAAGACTTTCTTAGCATTTGTAATAATTACACCTCTAGATACATTGGAATCACATAACAGTTTAATGATTATTTGGGAATATAATGTATATCGCCTTTTTTCATTTTATTTATTCATTTTTATTAACATATAATGTATTATTTGCCCCAGGGGTACAGGTCTGTGAATTATCAGGCTTACACATTTCACAGTACTCACCATAGCACATACCCACCCCAATGTCCATAAGCCAACCGCTCTATCCATACCCCCTTCCCCCAGCAACCCTCAGTTTGTTTTGTGAGATTAAGAGTCTCTTATGGTTTTTCTCACTCCTGATCCCATCTTCTTTCATTTTTTCCTTCCCTACCTTACCATCCAAACCCCTCACCCTGCTTCTCAAATTCCTCATATCAGAGAGATCATATGATAATTGCCTTTCTCTGATTGACTTCTTTCACTCAACATAATACCCTCTAGTTCCATCCACGTCATTGCAAGATTTTATTTCTTTTGATGGCTGCATACTTTTCCATTGTAGATATATATCACATTTTATTTTTTTTAATCCATTCATCTGTGATGGACATCTAGGTTCTTTCCATAGTTTGGCTATTATGGACATTGCTGCTACATTCAAATACCACATGCACCTTTGGATCACCACCACATTTGTATCCTTATCGGGGTAAATACTCTGGTAGGGCAATTGCTGGATCACAGTGCAGCAGTTCTATTTTCAACTTTTTGAGGAACATCCATGTTGTTTTCCAGAGTGGCTATACCAGCTTGCATTCCCACCAACAGTGCAAGAGGGTGTCCTTTTTTTCCACATTCTCATCAACATTGGTCATTTCCTGACTTGTTAATATTAGCCATTCTGACTGGTGCGAGATGGTATCTCATTGTGCTTTTGATTTGTATTTTGCTGATGGCAAGTGGATGTGGAGCAGTTTTTTTCATGTGTCTGTTGGCCATCTGGATGATTTCTTTGCAGAAATATCTGTCCATGTCCTCTGCCCATTTTCTTGATTGAATTATTTGTTCTTTGGGTGTTGAGTTTGATAAGTTCTTTATAGATTTTGGATACTAGCCCTTTATCTGATATGTCGTTTGTGAATATCTTCTCCCATTCTCTAAGTTGTCTTTAGGTTTTGTTAACTGTTTCTTTTGTTGTGCAAAAGCTATTGATCTTGATGAAGTCCCAGTAGTTCATTTTTGCCCCCTGCTTTCCTTGCCTTTGTGATGTTTCTAAGAAGAAATTAATGTGGCTGAGGTCGAAGAGGTGGTTGCTGCCTGGGTTCTCCTCAAGGATTTTTCATGGATTCCTGTCTCACATTGAGGTCTTTCATTCATTTTGAGTCTATTTTCATGTGTGGTGTAAGGAAATGGTCCAGTTCCATTCTTCTGCATGTGGCTATCCAATTTTCCCAACACCATTTCTTAAAGACACTGTCTTTTTTTCCACTGGACATTCTTTCCTACTTTGTTGAGGATTAGTTTGATCATAGAGTTGAGTGTCTATTCTCTTGGGCTCTCTTTTCTGTTCCGTTTTTCTATGTGCCTGTTTTTGTGCCAGTACCATATTATCTTGATGATTGCAGCTTGTGTAATAGAGCTTGAAGTCTGGAATTGTGAGTGCCAGCAACTTTGGCTTTCTTTTTCAACATTCCTATGCCTATTCTGGGTCTTTCTGGTTCCATATAAATTTTAGGATTATATAGTTCTACTTTCTTTGAAAAAAATGATGGTATTTTGATAGGATTGCATTAAATGCATAGATTCCAACATAGACATTTTCATAATATTTGTTCTTCCAATCCATGAGCATGGAACATTTTTCCATTTCTTTGTGTCTTCCTCAGTTTCTTTTTCATGGGTACTTTTATAGTTTTCTGAGTAACATTTTTGCTTCTTTGGTTAGGTTTTTTTTTTTCCTAGGTATCTTATGTTTTGGTGGGTGCAATTGTCAATGGGATTGACTCCTTAATTTCTATTTCTGTCTGTCTTGCTGTTGGTGTAATAAATGCAACTGAGTTCTGGGCATTGATTTTATACTCTGACACTTTACTGAATTCCTGTATGAGTTCTAAGAGTTTTGGAGTGGAGTTTTTTTTGGATTTTCCAAAATATTATTCCATCTGCAAAGTGAGAGTTTGACTTCTTCTTTAATGATTTGGATGTCTTTTCATTTCTTTTTATTGTCCGATTGCCAAGGGGTTAGTTACTTCTAGTAATATGTTGAATAGCAGTGATGATAGTGGCCATCCCTGCCATGTTCCTGACCTTAAGGGAAAAGCTCTCAGTTTTCCCATTTTGAGAATGATATTACTGTGGGTTTTTCATAGATGGCTCTGTATGATATTGAGGTATGTACCCTCTATCCTTACACTCTGAAGAGTTTTTAATCAATAAAGGATGCTATACTACTTTGTCAAATGCTTTTGTCAGCAACTATTGAGAGTAATCATATGGTTCTTGTGCTTTTTTTCATTTACTGCATTGTATCACATTGACCTGATTTGCAGATGTTGAATTAACCTGCAGCCCCAGGAAGAAAATCCCACTTGGTCATGATGAATAATCCTTTTAATGTACTGCTGGATCCTGATTGGCTATATTTTGGTGAGGATTTTCAAATTCATGTTCATCAGGAATATTGGTCTATAATTTCCATTTCAGTTGGGATCTTTGTCTGGTTTTGGGACAAAGTTTGATGCTGGCTTCATAAAATGAGTTTTGAGGTTTTCCTTTATTTCTGTTTTTTGGAACAGTTTTTCAGGAGCAAGGAATTATTTCTTCTTTAAATGTTTGGTACAATTCCCCTGGGAAGTCATCTGACCCTGGACTCTTGTTTGTTAGGAGATTTTTGATGACTGCTTCAATCTGCCTTACTGATTATGGGTCTGTTCAGGTTTTCTATTTTTTCCTGGTTCATTTGTGGCAGCTTATATGTTCTCTAGGAATGCATTCATTTATTCCAGATTGTCAAATCTGTTTGGCCTATAGTTGCATGTAATATGTTCACCCCCCCAGCTTATATCATTGTTTCATATTTCTTTGGTGTTGGTTGTGACCTCTCTCCTCTTTCATTCATTATTTTATTAGATAAGTTTTGGCCTGGGGTTTATTGATCTTATTAAATTCTTTAAAAGAAACAGCTCCTAGTTTCGTTGATTTGTTTATTCTAATGTTCTTTGGTTTCTATCTCATTGATTTGTGCTCTGATCTTTATGATTTCTTTTCTTCTCCTGGGTTTTTAGACTTCCTTTGCCATGTCTTTCTCCCAGCCCCTTTAGGTGTAGGGTTAGGTTGTATACTTGAGACCTTTCTTGTTTCTTGAGAAAAGCATTGTATCACTATATACTTTCCTTTCAGGACTGCTTTTGCTGTGTCTCACAGATTTTGAACAGTTTTATGTTTTCATTTTCATTTGTTTCCATTAATATTTTTTTCAATTCTTCTTTAATTTTTTCCTGGTTTGACCCATTCATTGTTTAGTAGGATGCTCTTTAGTCTTCATGTATTTGAGTTCTTTCCAAATTCTTCCTCTTGTTATGGAGTTCTACCATTCAGAGAACTGTGGTCTGAAAATATGCAGGGGAATTAGCCCAATGTTTTGGTACCAGTTGAGACCTGATTTGTGGACCCCAGGATGTGATTTATTCTAGAGAATGTTCCAATGTGTGCTACGAAGAGAAAAGTGGGTATTCTGTTGCTTTGGGATGGAATGTTCTGAATATATCTGTGATGTCCATCTGGTCCAGTGTGTCATTTAATACCTTTCTTTCCTTACTGTTCTTTTGCCTGGATTTCTATCTACTTCAATGAGGGGGGTATTAAAGTTCGCCTACTATTACTGTATTATTGTTGACTTGTTTTTTTAGATTTTGTTATTAGTTTATGTAGTTGGCTGCTCCCATATTAGGGGAATAGATATTTAAAATTATTAGAACTTCTTGTTGGACAGACCCTTTGAGTATGATATATGTGTCCTTCCTCATTTCTAATTGCAGTCTTTGGCTTAAAATCTGGTTTTAATCTAATATAAGGATTGCCACTCACTACCAGCTTTCCTTCGATTTCCATTAGCATGTTAATTGTTTTTCACCCCTCACTTTAAATCTGGACATGTCTTTCAGTCTAAAATGAGTTTCGTTAGACAGCATATTGATAAGTAATGAAGACTTGTTTTTTTTTTTTACCATTCTGTTACCCTGTTGTCTTTTGATTGGGACATTTTTAGGCCATTTACAGTCAGGTAACAATTGAGAGATATGAATTTAGTGCCATTTATTACCTATAAGGTGACTGTTACTCTATATTGTCTCTGTTCCCTTCTGGTCTACTACGTTTATGCTCTTTCTCTGCTTAGAGGATCCCTTTTAGTATTTTCTGTAGTGCTGCCGTTTGGTGTTTGCAAATTCTTTTAATTTTTTGTTTGTCCTGGAAGCTTTTTATCTCTCCTTCTATTTTCAATGACACGCTTAGCTGGATATAGTATCTTGGCTGCATAACTTTCTTAATTAGTGCTCTGAATATATCATGCCAGACTTTTTCTGGTCTGCTAGGTCTCTGTGACATAAATCTGCTTTGCTAAACCTAATATTTTATACCATTGTATTTTACAGACCACTTGTTTCTGGGCTGCTGCTTCAGGATTTTCTCTTTGTCACTAACACCTTGTAAAATTTTACTATTAGATGATGGGGTTATGGACCTATTTTTATCAATTTTGAGAGAGTGCTCTTTGCCTCATGCATTTTGATGCTTGTTCCCTTTGCCGTATTAGAGAAATTCTCTAGTATAATTGGCTCCAATATATCTTCTGCCCCCCTCTATCTTTCTTCTTCTTCTTGGATCCCAATTATTTTAATATTGTTTCAAATCTTATGGTAGCACTTATCTCTTGAAATTCTCCCCTGGTTGTGTCAGTAGCTGTTTGTCTCTCTTTCTCAGCTTTCTTTATTCTCTCTCATTTGGTCTTCTATATCACTAGTTCTCTCTTCTGCCTCATTTATCCTAGCAGTAAGAGACTCCATTTTTCATTGTACTTCATTAATAGCTTTTTTTTTTTTTTTTAATTTCAGTTTGGTTAGATTTTAGTTCTTTTATTTTTCCAGAAAGCAATTCTGTAATATCTTCCATGCCTTTTTCAACCCCAGCTAACACCTTGATAATCATCATTCTGAAATCTAGTTTCTGACATATACCAATATCCATATTGAGTAGTTCCCTAGTCTTGTCGTTGGTACTGCCTCTTGTTCTTTTTGTGTGTGTGTGTGTGTTGTGTGTGTGTAGTAGTAATTTTTGATCTTGTCATGGAAAGGTTTTTAAAAACTAAAAAAAAAACTAAAAAAAAAAAAAAAAAAAAAAAACTCAAAAAAAAAAAAAAAGGTTAAAAAAACTAAACAAAAAAAAAAAAAAAAAAAAAATGTATGCTAACCAAATCAGAAGGATCCAAACCCAAGAGGAGAAGAAAAGAGGAAAATAGAAAAATAAATCAAATATAAGAAACATTAGACTTATGAATAGAATAGTGCCACCCACTTGATTTTTTGTGATATTCTGGTCTCTTAGAAGAAATTATCTCCCAAATTTTTTAAAGAAAGATAAATTTTATATTTATACAAAATAAGGATCAAAACTTAATGAAGGACTTGTTTGAATATGAGTTGTAGCAATGAAAATTAGAAAAAAATTCCAAAAAAGGTAATTGATTAGATAAGAAGGTTGGAAAATGAAAAGAAAAAAAAAACGAGAGAGAGAGAGAATGTGATCAGGATGGAGACTAGAACAAACCATGTGCTAAATTAGGGTATATTTTGGGGCGCCTGGGTGGCTCAGTGGATGGGCGCTAATTTAGGGTCAGGTCATGATCTCAGTGTTGATCTAGCCCCCGAATCGGGGTTCTTTGTATCCCAGCCTACTTGTGAATTTCTCTGTCAAATAAAAAAAGTAAAAACTGCATAAATACAATACATAAATAAATTTAGGGTATAGGTTTGATCTATTTGAATAAATGTGTATCAATGAGGGTTTAAAATATGACTATAACATGGTTGACAATGGAATTTTAAAAGATTTTTACAATAAAAAGGTGTAAATTGACTATAATGACAATTTTAAAATAGTTTTTTTAAAAAGGTATTGTTAAGATAAAATAGTTTAAAAACATTAAAGGAGGAAAAAGGTTAAGATAATAGAATAGAATAAGAAAAAAATTAATTTTTTTTTCCTTGTAGGACTAAAGGATCATGGGGAAAAAGCCATGAATTCTCTGTGTTGTTTTCCCCTAGCTCTGGGAGTTTTGCTGTTCTCATTGATTGGTAAAAATTGGTCTTGGGTGGATGTTCTTGCTGATCTTCTGAGAGAGGAGCCTTTTGCAGTGTGATTCCTCAAATATCTTTGCCTGAGGCAGATTTTGCACTGCCCTTGACAGGGACCAGGCTAGCTAAGTAAACTGCTCACGTCACTCTTGGTAGCTTTTGTTCCCTGAATGCTTTCCATAGAGCTTTGGAGGACGAGAATGAATATGACAGCCTCCCAATCTCCAGCCTGGAGGAGAGCCAACAGCTCAGGGGCCCCACGTTCTCAGTGCAACCTCAGACAAAAAAAAGCACCCCCCCATCCCTTCTGTCTCCCTGGTCTCTGGCTGCTCTCGGTGCTTACCTGGCTTGTGTGACTGACTACTTCTATCTCTAGTGCATATCCTGTCTGGAGTCCTCAAACCCAGTAGATTTCCTGCTGCATGCTCCCACACCACTCCTCCCCAAGGAAGGAAGGAGGAGAGGGTCTCTCTGGATCTGCCACTTGTGGGGTCACTGCTCGAAGATCAGGTCCGATTGACTGTGCTTCAGATCACAGTTAAAGGTAACACAGAGCTGAGAGCTCACTCCTCAGCTCCGTATCTGTAGCTGGCCTTCCTCACTCTAATTCTAATGGGAGCTCTGAGCCTCTGCAACTCAAGATATCCCCAGTCTTTCTGTGGACCCCGTGGGTTCTGAGACCCACATTGTCCCCACAAGGGCTCCAACCCTTTCGGCCTCTGGGAGTGATGTCCCTTAGTGGAGCAGATTTCTATAAGTTCTGATTTTGTGCTCTGCCTGCTCACCACTTGCCGGCTTAGCGGTGCTGGCCCCTGGGCCCCCCCCCACAGCTCTCTTCCCGTCACTTTGAGATTCATTTCTCTGCATTTGCCCTATACCTTCCAGAAAGTGGGTCAATTTTCTGTTTCCTATATTGCTGCTATTCACTTCTCTATCCTGTTGAGTTTGTAGGTGTTCAGAAATGGTTAGATAACTATCTAGCTGAACTCCTGGACCTAATGATAGTTAAGTCTGCTACTACTACTCCACCATCTTGCTTCTCCCTATGTTGCTCTTCTAAGAAAAACTCCAATTTCAAATTCCAGGAGATAACAGACTTTGCTTGAATAGATGCAAATACATATTTCTCTGTGGTATATGAGTTTTTTGTGTCAAAATATTTAATATTCTAATTTAGGTATTACATTGGTGCCCTTCCAATTCAGTATTTCTACTTAATTATATTTAGAGGTCAGTTTGTGTTTCTAAAATGGGCACAGAAAATTGGGGAAAGTGAATGATCTTTTCTATTCCATTATGCTGATTACTGAGACTTCATTTGTTGGCCTGTGAGTGATGGAAGATGATAAGATGAGTAGCTCCACCTGTTCAATATGTGTGTGTGTGTACATATGCAAATAAAAAGTTTATTTATTAATGTAAAAGAGTGATCCTTTGAAAATTCTTCCTATATACATATATATGTATATGTAAATTGGCCACAAAAAAGCATAGAAATAGTTAAAATCAGATTTTTTTTCAAATTATTTGTACTCTTAATGTTGACCCAATGTACTATTTGAATTTTTTTTCCTCAAGTACATGAGACTTCTTCTAATAATATAACCTCTCAAATAATATGTGAAATCATAAAATGGAATAACAGTATTAAAGTCAACAGTGTCTTATGACTTCTATTAACCTCATGATTTTCTGAATACCCTTAATAAAATAAAAATCAAAACTAAATGCCATTGTATTATGTAATGTAGGCTTCTTCAGGTGTCATTTAATAGTGATATTTCTTAAAAATACTTTATGACCATGTTATTGTACCCACTCTTGAGTTCTATTTTAAGCTGTAAGAATAAATCATAACTAAAATACACAAGTATTTTTTTTCAAGATTTTATTTATTTTATTTGACAGACAGAGATCACAAGTAGGCAGAGAGGGCAGATGCTAGAAGAGAGAGAGAGGAAGGGGAGGAGGAAGCAGGCTCTCCCCGCTGAGCAGAGAGCCCGATGTGGGACTCGATCCCCAGGACCCCTGAGATCATGACCTTAGCCGAAGGCAGCGGCTTCTTAACCCCACTGAGCCACCCAGGCGCGCCCACAAGTATTTTTTCATAGTTCAACATCTTTCAACAATCATCTCAACACTGTCCCTTCAATCTAAACTAATTAGAAAAAAATAAAAATAGTGAAGCACTTTAATATTTATAAATACTTAAATGTTAAAATATTGATATACCTGACTTTCTAATTATTTAGAAATAAAAGGAGCCATATATGTGTGCAGTTATAATAAATTTGGGGAATTATTAATCATAGTTTTATGGAGCTTTCCTGCTGTACTTGAATGGAACATCATTAAAATATCTATCATGTTAAGTATTTTCTTCAGCACTAAAAATAAATGAGTTTAGCAAAACACAAAGACCTAGAGGAATCTGAAATGTATATTGTTTTAAGTGAAAGAAACCAGTCTTAAAGGGTTGTATACTATATGGTTCTATCTGTATAGTATTTCAAAAATGATAAAACTATGGAGACATGAACAGAAAATTCCAGAAGGAAGCCAGAAGGTACATATTTTAATTTGGGCCAATATAATCTTAAAACAGGTAACTGGAAATATTTGGAAATGTAATTCAAAAATTATATGATGATGAAAGATTTATTGGGGAGCCATGATTGGCAATCTGTAGAGCCTTCATTTTTGCTCTAAATTCCATGAGAAATCATTTGAAGATTTGAGGCAAAGGAGTAATATGGTAGATCTTGGCTTCTGGAATATGGACTCACTATATTTAACCTAAATGCATGAGATTACTATTTTCTGATAGTGCATTAATAATGAGAAGATATAAAGACATTTGGTTGAGAAGATTATTTTAGCCTGATCTATTTCATTGCAGTGGTATCAATGCATTACACAATTTCCTATTTTGTTCTCATTCCCTCTGTTGTGAATTTCTTTTAAGGTTTTATTTATTTATTTGACAGAGAGAGACAGAGAACACAAACAGAGGGAGCAGCAGGCAGAGGGAACAGGGGAGGAGAACAAGGCTCCCAACTGAACAGAGAGCCCAACATGGGGCTTGACCCCCCAGGACCCAACGAGATCATGACTTGAGCTGAAGGCAGGACCATTTTCACGACTGAGCCACAGAGGTGCCCCTCTGTTTGTGATTTCTTTTCTGGATTTAGGAAAGTTAGGCTAGAAGATAAACAGTCATTTCATTTGTTCAGAAATCTCAAATGTCTGTCTCCTTTTGCTTTTCAACCCATAATGATTGAGAGTCAAGCTTACTTTCTCCACTGAGGACCATACTACAACAAACATCAGCAATTTCTATTGTGTTTACTTAAGGGAAACCATCTAATTTGTCACTTGCATTGACTAACAACAACACAACAACAACAAAATGACTTATAGATCACATTATCCTTCCTGAAGTATTCTTTTTTCTTGTGACTTCCTTCTCTATATATTAATTATTCTTTTTAGAAATTTTTGTGATCTTTGATTTTATGTGGATGATAAATGTTTACATTCCTTGTTTTCTCAATTTTTGCTGTCTTATGTTTCTCATTTTTATGTCATTGTGCCATGTGATCTTATTTTTTGATGATTTCAATTAAAAGGAAATATTTGATAATATGTGAATGTTCAATATAGACACTGTAGGATCCCACACCTCTATGTCCATGGCATTTGTGGACAATTTGGATTGTCTCACTGACCACCCAAAACACTGCTCTCAAAACTTTTTATTCTTCTACTATTTCCTTTTTTCTGTGAATAAGATCCACACCATTTACTTACTGAGTTATAAACATGTCTTTCCCTTTGCAACTTCCTTTGCTGGTAACCAACTTAATTGGATCCCCACTCTATATCTATAAATCTGATAATATTTACTTTCATGATTATCTCTTTAGTACTTTTGCCAAATTTAGCTCAAGTTTTTTTTCCTATAAAATTAACTTACAAACAGTGAGGAGTTTATAGTATGTAATAATTACAATGGCATGTCGATGTAATAGTTATCATATATAGGCTATGAAGCTGAATTAAATAGAACCCCAAAACAAGTAACAGACAAACAATGGTTGAAAAAATATTAGAAGTATATTTCACTTGGCTCTCTTCCAGTCCCTTTTTTTCAGAGAACTTGATCTTTTAATGTTAAAGTGTTTCTCAAAAGGTCCCTTTATCAGCCTAATACAAATGAGTTTCCAAGAGATGTTCTTACTCCAGATTGTGAAAAAATTTATGCTTATCACGCCTCTCACATCTCACTGTCCCCAAACCCAGTGTCTAACCTACAACTAAATGGGTATGAAAGCAAGGAATTGGAGCTGTAAGTGGAAAGTCTAGCTAAAAAATTGGTAGGATCCCCTATCTGTAAGGAAAATGGTACTGTGAGATGATCTCTACTGCTGCATCAACATCAGTTCATCCTTGTTTCTCTTCATAGTTTGTCTTTCAGCCATTGTGATTCATATTAATTGCCCCTAATTATATTCACCTTTTTGATTTCTTGTGTCAGTAATGCTGTTCTCGTCCCTCAGAACAATCCCTGTTTACTCTTCTCAGCTTCTGTTACTTGTATCTAGGAATCACTCAATCATACCATTTCAGAGATACTTAAATGTATGATTTGGCCTTATGTTGTGATTACTTTATTTAAAAACTTTAAAACATTTTTCCCTTTCAACAACTGTAGTATTTTTAGTAATCAATACTTTTACAAATTATTATCAGAATGAACTGTGTATGAAAGACTTTCTTTTATTTTTTACACAAAGCCAAAGAGAAATTTAGGGCCATATTTTTCAGGCTTGTATAGGAGCTTTTAAAGTTTTTTACTTATATTTTTTGATAACTTCTGTCACAGTTATCCCGTTATTTTCTGGAAAGCACAATTTGAAGGTCAGATTTCTATTTTCTGTCTTTTATAGGTCTTGTGATATTTGAACCCACACCCTATTTTCTTTATCACTCGGTCATTTGATTTTATCAGATTTTCCTTTCAATTTTTTCATATTCAGTTTCTGAAGTTTTTCTTCTTGAATTATATATTAAATTATTTATTATAATAAATAAGAATAAATAAATATAAATAATAAAGTAATAATATTTTAAATAGTTTTTTTTTTTTCTGAAAAAAATTCCTCCTTGGTTTTCTAATAAAATATTTCCGATTTTTTGATTTTTTACTTTGGTGATTCAAAAATTAACATTTTTTTTTCTTTTGGGTAGAGTAGGACTTGCATTGGACAGGCCACAAATCAGAATTTCTTCCTTTACTTAAATTTATTGGGGTGTAAGGTTTGTTTGATGCAACCTTAGTTTTTGCGCAGTCAACAGGGTGTTGTTGGGGTATGTGGGGGTGTTACGCACTGGAATGTCTTTTCTGTCAACTTGATGTTCAAATTACCTTCTTAAATTATAAGGGGGAATTAACAGTGTGATGTCCATAAATTTGTACCTTCAACACTTAGTGTCTAGCAAACGTTGGTTTATTATAACTTTCCTTTATACCATATTTATTCTCCTATAGCTCTCGGCTCCTGGCAGCACAAGAACAAATAGATTATCTGAAAAATTAAAATTTCTGGAGTCTTGGGGCACCTGGGTGGCTCAGTGGATTAAAGCCTCTGCCTTCGGCTTCAGGTCGTGATACCAGGGTCCTGGGAATCAAGCACTGCACCGGGCTCTCTGCACAGCAGGGAGCACTGCTTCCTCCTCTCTCTCTCTCTGCCTGCCCTCTATCTGCCTACTTGTGATCTGGTCAAATAAATAAATAAAATCTTAAAAAAAAAATCAGAGTCTTAGCTTTTATACCATTCGTCCTTCAGTTTCCTGGACCCTAAAACACAATCGTGTGTGTGGTGTGTGTGTGTGTTTTGGGTGGTGTGTATAATATCCCTTCTGGGCCACAAAATGGTTAATATCTTCTCTAAACTGTCCTCCAAGCTATTCCTCTAGACAAATGCTTACATGTACGCTTATTTTCAATCTGTTACTTTTCATACACATGTGTATGCACTTAAATCCATATAGACTTTCCCTGGTACTGGTCGTCACTGTTTTCTCATTAGGTGATATGAGAAAACATTCACAAATCAGAACAAGTATTATTAAATGCATACCATGTACTACTACTATGATGAAGATGACTTTAATACAACAATGAAACATTTTCATCAAAGAGCCATTATCTAATGTAATTTGAATTTTAGAGTTCTGCTATAGGAAATAAACACATAAAGTATTTTAGAAAGTAATACACATCACAGAGACTGTATAGACTAGGGTGTTAGAATTCTGAGGCTTGGCAATTTTAACTTAGGGTTGGTTTAATATACCTTGAGAAAACCTAAACACAAAATGGAAGGATTTGAGAGAGGCATACATTAGACATCTTCTTTCCAAATAGAATGAAAGCCAGTGCTCAGACTTGTTGGTTACGTAAGAAACAGCAAGAAAGGTCAGTGGGTCTCAGTGAGCTGAAGTGAATAGAGTGGAGAAGAAAACAGAAGAAATGATGTCAGAAAGGAAATGAGAGGACTAAAATGCCTAGAAACATTCTGGGCACTATATAGACTTTTGACTTGTGTTCTGAATTTCAGAGTGAGTTTGTGTAGTAAAGAGGGCAACCTCTGATTGTGGGGTCCCAGGGATCTCTCTTGTACTGAAAATAAACAACAAAGGATAAGGATGAGAGGGGTGGAATTATTCTGAAGGCCACTGTAGTCATCCACAACAGAGGTGTAAAACTTAATACTTACACCAGGATGGAGTGAAAGAGGCGGTAAATATTGGTGGGGTTTCCCAGGTTTCCTAATAAGATTTTGAAGGTAGACATCACATAATTTCTTAAAATATTAAATGAGATGTTATGAGAGAAAAGAGGAGTGAAGAAATGGCCCTCCGATAAGATTTTGAGATTTGACTGACTAGAAGTTCAAAGGAGCTCTTATCAGCTGATCTGGGGTAAAGGTTTTGTGGACAGAAAACTTCTTTTGGAGGAAACTCAGGAGGGCTTACTGGGAGCATACTGAACTCAAAAATCCTTAAAGACAGACCATTGTAGGTAAATAGCTGAAGTGTGGTAAGAACAGAGCTCATGAGGGGTAGCTATAATATGAAAGAACAGAGCTCATTGGTATCTTGGCTGAATTGTTTAAAACTACTATAAACAAATAGTAACAGACTAGGCAATTTATACAATGGAAATTTATTTTCTTACCATTCTGGAGCCTACAAGTCTAAGATTGAGGTGCCAACCATTCAGTTTTCAAAGAAGGCCCTTTTTCTTGTCTTGTAGGCCACTGCTTTTTCATTATGTGTGCAACATGGCAGAGAGACATTTCTCCCTTGTTTTTGCTTATGGTTTGATCAGGGGACTTAACTCTCATAAACTAATCACATTCCAAATGCCATCATGCTGGGGGTTAGAGCTTCAACATTTTACTTCTGGAGGGATCTATTTCTTTCCTTAACAATGAATAAGAGAAGGATAATTGCCATTTTTAGGTAGATAGTTCCATTTTATAAACCATACCTCCTTTTATTTATGGTCCTAAATAGTCTCCCCTTTTTGAATGTGGGCCAGTTTTGTGATTAACTTGTAATCAATACATTGTGGCCATAGTGATGGTACATGATTTTCAAGCCTATAATGAGAAGTCTTACAACTTCCACTTAGATTTATTGTAAGAATTGCTCCAGAAGGAAGCCAGTTGCCATGGAAGAAGTTTGGACTAACTTGAGACTTTCATGTCCTGGGTAATGTTGCCACATGAAGAGAAGGGGATATCTGCACAGATATTCCCAATAGTTTCCAGCCATACCAACCCAGACTTCAAACATATGAGTGAGTGAAAAAGACATTTTGCATTAAGCCTTCAGGTGAAACCAGTCCTGGTAAACTGCAACTACACATGAAATATCTCAAATGACAATTTAGCGGAGTCCAGTCAGCTAGTCTGATCTGACAGTTATTAATACCACAACATTTTGAAGTGATTTGTTATATCCAAAAATCATCAGCGCACAGATAATACATAAATCCTCCTGTGGTTCACTTTCCAAGAAAATGAATACAAGAAGAGACAGTAAGTGAGCTAGGTGCAGAACTCCAAGTAATTTATCTGTAAGTTAGCAAAGAAGACAATTGGTAATAAATTAGGAATCCAGACTTAAAAATATTGAATTATTATTTTGGGTTTGAAAAATTGGTAGTCTTGAAAAGAATGTCAGAGGACTTAACTTTTTTGGCTTAAAGGAAGATAAGAAAATCATTTAAAGGAAAAAGAATTTGAAAGATTTTTATTTATTTGACAGAGTGAGATCACAAGTAGGCAGAGAGGCAGGCAGAGAGAGAGAGAGGAGGAAGCAGACTCCCCGCCGAGCAGAGAGTCCGATGCGGGACTCGACCCCAGGACTCTGAGATCATGACCTGAGCCGAAGGCAGAGGCTCAACCCACTGAGTCACCCAGGCACCCCTAACGGAAAATTTTAAAAAAATAGTTTTATAAACAAAGGATAAAATTGAAGTGATCTTAATGAGGGTTCTAGTACCATAGTTTAAATTGGATTCCAGGGTGCAAACAGGGATGCTGGAATATTCAGAGATCAACAATGGTAAAGTGCTCTTAGTACTTCATGCCTGAAGGAGATAAGGGGGGAAGGTGTCTACTTTAAGGCCAGAGTTAGGTGAAATCATCAGAGTCACCAGAAAAGTAAGGACCAGTATGCAGAGAAGAAACAAGAGAAAAATACTCAAATTCTCTCTCCTTTTACCCTCTGATATCTCCTTTTACCATTTGTCCCATTGCAAAGTAGCCTGGCAGATGCTGTCTGTAGGGGCCAGGCTAACAGAGAGCAGGCCACGGGAGGTCCGGTCATGAAATGAAACAAAAAAATTAATACAGGAAGTAAGACATGAGGATCAATGACAACAAGCAAGATTCATACACATTTCAAGGAAAATAACTGATGCTGACTCTATATTATATCTAACTTGCTTTAAAGCCCTTAGTTTTTAATGTCTATTCTACAAATGTCATGAGATACAATTTTCAAATACCACTGTGTGCATTCTTTTCCCTACTTTCTTACAGTGAACATCAATTGTAAGAGTATGTGTTGCCAATTTGACAATTAAAATGATATGACAGAATGCAAATATAAAGTTACTGTTCAGTTTTCTTTAATTCCAAATTTGGAAAGTGCCTAAGGGGAGCAGGAAATTGTGCTTTTGCTATGGTAATATATTAGAATAGAAGGCAAGAAATAAATCTACCTAGGGAATCTGGAATTTGGGTTATGGGCCAAGTAGAAAGGAAGAAGGAGAAGAAATATAGATCAGTTACTCAAGGGAGGAGTTTTTGTGACTGTATACATGTGTCAAGGATGTTGCAGACACAATGTTGCCTTTTATATAAATGCAGCACATCAGCTGAATAGGGAAAGCATGTTTACTGAGATTTTCCATTAATAGATTTAAAATCATGGTCTGGGCTACTCAGTAGAAATAAGAAAAATGTCCAAGAATTTGGTGAGCCTTATTGAATGGTTTTAGTGGACCCCAACATTTTTATTGTACCTGCTGATTCATAACACTCAGCCAACACAGAGCAGGGATCTTCACAGTGATGTCAAATTCCATTTCCTGTTAGTTAACCCTATGTGCTTCACTCTCATGCATAAAAGTGAGTTACTGTTGACTTTTGTTTTGTTTTTCAATAGCAGAGAAACAGTAGTAGTAGTTTAAAAGGCTATGTCTGTGTCTGGCAACTTAGAAGAATGATTCCTAAGTTGGAATTGACTGATATATCCCCCTAAATAGAAAAGAGTATTTACTTGACTTTTAAGAAAGAACAAAACTTCTTTTCTACATACACACTTTAAAGGAATTTAAGTCTAAGTGAACAAAAATGAGATTAATGAGAACAAAAGTATTTTTTGTGTCATATATTTTGTAGTTTAAAGTCTGAACTGATCGCATATTCTCAAGGTTCACACAAGCCAAAGATTTTTAAAAATAAACTTGTTTTAAAAGGACTGCCATTATAGGCAAGATTCCTTGACTTTATGTATTTTATAGTGTAAAATATGATGATATACAGCTACTTTAATGGTTTCCTAAACTCCACAGAGTTAAGACCATTATTAACATTAAATCACTTTGCCTGAGCTCAGGCCTTTACTGGTGTAATATTGAAACTTTTACGATTAAGTATGAGAACAACTATTTTTACTTAAGAGTGGATATCTTATATTCTAAAAAAAGAAAAACACAACAAAAAATAGAAGCTCAAGGATTGATTTTTTTTTTTGTAGGAAAAGCAATATGCAGTTCCTCCAATGTTTCATTTTCTAACATGAACCACAATGCTCTCATCTCTTTAATGTATTATATTAAAATGAAAAAAGGTATATGTAATTTTCTTAATGTAAACTTTTTAATTTGCAAAATCCTCAGCTATAATTACATTAAGATGTTATATATTGACTAACTTGTTTAAAATACTTGTTGTCAGAAACATCAGTACTGAAACCTAATACTATACCTAATCCTTATTACCCATAGAAAATTTTAAAAAATAATTTAAATAATAAAATAATGAATTAAATATATAAATGAATGTAAATTAAATAATAAGCACATCTTGCTCTCCCTTATTTGGAAATATTTTAATGTATAAACAGCATATTCTTTAAAGAAACAGGTTTTTAGACAAAATCCCAGGAAGCTGATGGAGATATTGAAATTATAATTTTGTGTCTTATGAATGGAACAGGGAAATACTAGAAAATCAAGAAATATTATTATGCCAAACCGGGGGAAATAAAAGATCAAGTGCATGCCTAGGGTTTTAATGTCCCTATGATGACTTAAAATTCATTATTAGAGCTAAAATTATGTTTTATCAAATTCAAGGGTTATTTAACAAGGGTAAATTGTTTAAGTATCCATCTCTGGCCAGAAATGTTCTTACCTGCACTAGTGCTGACGCAATACTGAAAAACAGAATGTAAGAGAAAGGAGAAAAAAAGTGAAGCATATCAAAAATCACAGGTAATCATTGTTTTCAAAAAAGAAAATTTAGTTATTATATTTAGACATCTTTTTCCCTTTTCTGAAACTACTTATTTCAGGACTGTCAGTAATCTTTCAAAAGTCACTTAAACAAAATCTGTCAAATAACAATGTTAGTGTACATTTTACTTGACAGGCCAAAATTTATTGTAGGCTTTAAAAAACCCCAACTATTTACTGCTACAGTCCACATACAACTGTATTTGAATGCTCTATGACTGAGAAACAGTTATTCAAAAGTTTAAATAATTATGCTGTCTATGTGTCTAGAGTTCTAACATAATGTGTGATTCAAAATATGCAAATTTTTAACATAGTGAGGATACCCCCTATCTTTACAGCTTCCTCTTATTTTTTTTAGGAATTATCAATTTCCCTTTTTATTAATTCTCTACAATTATAGTTCCTTAACATTAGTGCATATATGATAGCAGATAAAATTGGATAGATATTGTTTTCTCTATTATGAGGTTAACCAGTTCTTGCAAATTGCTGAACACAATATTTGATTTGATTTAACTGTTTTGTTTAATCAATGACATTATTTTAATGTTTCCTTAATGCAATTAGTGAATTTTTTTTTTAATTTCCAGTTTTTTCTCATTTACTTAATAATTTTTTGAACATAAATATTGACCCAGTAAATTCTAGGTTACAGATATAATGGGAAAAATACTATTTTGACATACATGGATCAAAAACTTTTCACCAGAAGAATCATTAATCTGTTGAAAATGATTTAAAACATCTTTGGAGTGGAGGGGTATCTTAGTGGCACAGTTGGTTGAGTATCCAGGTCTTGGTTTCCACGCAGGGCAATGATCTCAGTATCATGATGTAGAGCCTTGAACTGAACTCGGCAAGTGGTCTGCTTGAGATTCTCTCTTTCTATGTCCTTCCCATTCGTGCTTGCTTTTCTATCTCTCTAAAATAAATAAATAAGTACATCTTGAAAAAAATCTTGGAGTGGAAGGGGAACGTTTTAGAAAAAAAAAAGACCTCAAAAATAATGAAGAATGAAGGATATAAGAAGTGTAATAAAGGTGGAAAATCTGGTAAATCAGGAAGATATATTAGAAAAGATAGCATGGCATGCTAATATCTTTTAAGTCTATACACTAATACATAATCTACAAAATAAACACAACTAATAAGAATTCCATTATAGTCAATTTCATTTGTTTTGTATTACTGGGCACACAAAAGCAAACAGCCCTCGCTTTCTATGGCAAGATGCAACGAAAGGATGTGGCATATCTGATAACACAAGAGAACAGAAGGAATCTAAGTATATGTCATGACAGCATGTGCTATGTAGACATCCAGGTGATGGAGACTTATGAAATGGCAGCGTCTATCAAGATGAAAATAAGAGACAGAAAAGAAAAATAAACCACAAAATCAAAGAAATAATTCTTTCATGTTCATGATCGAGATTGAATTAATTTGCTGATGTCTTAAACCCTGCAACTTTTTTGACAAAGTGACGGTTTTGGAAATACAATGGAAAGTTTAAGTTATAAAAAAGCATATGCATGCTGAATGGTAAAACATAGGGTGACTTCAAATAAATAAAACTAACATATAGGCAAGGTACATTTGTGATGAGTGTTTTGCTTTCCTTGATTAGAATATCAAGAAATAATAAGTGAATAATGATGATGATGATGATGATAATGATGAAGGTGTACAATTGGAACTGGATCTGTGGATAAAGTGCTGTTTTTATAGACGTGTTTCCTAAGCAAAAACATTTCCAAAATATTATTTTTGACAATGTTTTTAAATTGGCTTTAATATTTTAAAACCTTATGCATTATATTTTTGTAACCATGTTATTCCCATGGATATATTTGATGATGGTGATCAAGATTTCTCTGCATAGTCATCTTCCCATTATAGAATATAGTCTTTCAATTATTTTATTGTTTTTCTTAAGGAAATTGTTAATTAAACTCATTCTTGTATAGATTTTAGGAAATATCTTACTGACGTCCAGTGCAACATCCTTTAAAATGAGTCCATAAAATAGAAAATTTCTGTAGTAATTCAGTTTCCTAAGAATATTGCTAGGAAGGAAGCTTGATTCTGCTTACACTTGCAGTTCTGAGTGCCCCCAGAAGAAAAGGAGCAGTCAAACTAAAGGATAGGACTACTGAATTAATGTGAACATTTAGGCTAATCAGTAATTTTTTTTTCTGTTTCTTTCTTTTCAGCTAACACCTGAAAATCACAGTTGTCTCTGAAATTGGTTGTGTCTTTCCCTCAGTCCCCATGATCTTGCTTTGGGTATACATCATACTAAGCTATCAAGTTGAAGAGTTTACCATGAATAGTTTACCAGATGTTATTCATTGCTCTTCCCTTGGCTACTTGTGTTAATTTCTCAATTTGGAAGAAAAGAAGGGTAAATAACTTTCAATATCAAAATTACAACAAAAATAAACACTTTTGTTGGCATGAGCACATACACACATACCAAAGGAGAAATGTCTTCCTTAGTGCCATCTGTGTCAATAAACCATATTTTGTGTGGCTCAGACTTAGGGCAAACATGAGTAAGTTAACGGAGAAATGCTAGAGAGAGTACAAGAAAGTAAGGAGGGTGGCAAAAAGGAAAAGGGGAAGAGTAATCTGGATCCCAGCTGGAATTGTAATCTAAGAATTCAAATGCCCTAGTTGGCTTATCTCTCATGAGAACTATAACCAAGATTGGGTAGAGCATATTCTACTGGATATATGATTATTTTTAATGTCATTTCAAGGAGATATGACAAACATTACTCTTTTTACCAGATTCAATTCTGTTTAACATGAGAGTCATGGGACTTTTTGAACATAAAGATATTTCTGTCTGTTAGACCTAGTAAAACTCTTTTATCTTCTAAAGTAATGGAGTTAAAATATAGAGCTGTATCTTGGGTTTTCTTCCCTCTAAGAGTAGCTGGGGTTAAAAAGTTATTTCAGATCTAGCAAAAGTGTGACCCATACAGCAATTTCATTTTAATAAACTTCCTTTTCTACTTTTCATTGAACCGAAAGTGTATTTAATTTGGAATGCTGTTGAACTTGTGAGGGTAAAATCAGGTAAAGGGACACAAGCATTATGTGAGCAATGCTCACCCTTAATCACCAGGGGAAAGAAAAGGTTAAAATGGTTACAGAGGAACACACAGCATGGATGGATTTCTGAAGCTATTTTCTGAAAACTCTATTTCTGGGAAAGAACTATTAGAGAAAGGTGGAGCAGGATATTTTCTTTACTTATAGGAAAAGCTGACACTTGTCCCAGTCATTCAGTGTTGTGTCTATTTCCCTATGATGGTAGGATTGTGTTATGAATCTTCTCTGCTTTAGGATTATGGGGCTAAAGGGAAATTTACCAAGAGGGAATTTTTGTTGTTATCAAGGTCTGTTTACTTTGCTTTGTTTTTAGGAAAGGTCATAGGCTAATTTGGATGGCAGTGGTCTTTCCATATTAAAGAAAGTAACCAAACATGTTTTTCTAAATATATTGGTGACTGTAGACATGATTCAATTTTTTAATCATGTAAGGTATTCATCTTACCTTCAGCCAGCTTTTAGTTAGTAGTGACACATATCCTGATCATTAGCCAACTAATTGAATAAGTTACAAAAAAAGAAAAAGAAAAAGAAATGTGCACATAATGGGATGATCACTTGAGAGCTAAGAATTCTTACCTATTGTTGGGTTTTACTGATTAGAAATAGAAATGAATAAGGTAAATGATCTCTGGTAACTCTAAAAAGGGAAAAATCTACCCCCCCAAGAATTTTATATCATCTTGGAAAATTAGAGAGGAACAACAGGGTCATATTCATATAGTCACATGATTCTGGTTAAATCATGAAAAAAAAAGTCTTATTTTTTGAGAAAAAATTACAAAAGTTTTTTTTTTCCCTCACCTTCTTGGAATGAAACAGAAAAATGTTCAATATAAAGGTATTTATGAGGATTCTCACCTTGACTAAACTCCAGTCAGGCTCCTCCCTGGAGAGGAGTCTCAACCTGGATTACATAGACTTAAGCAAACAGTAGCATAGTTTCTAAGGGCTCAAGTCTGTATCCCTGAAATGACACCAGCCTGCCTTGAGAACATTCAATCCTGCCAAAATAATGTACTCTTTGTTCCACCCAACAACTAACTCCTCACATTTGTGAGGAGTATGAACTCATTTTATTAACTACTGGTTAGCAAACCCAGTTAGGTTTCACATGGACCAAGCTCTCCTTCTCACTTTTGGTATTTTTTTACCCTTCCTGCTCTCTATTCAAAGTCTTCTTCTACCCCTGGTCTCCACTGACTTTTTTTTTTTTTTTTAATATTTTTGTTTATTTGAGAGAGAAAGAGCACACAAGAGGAGGAAGGGAGAGAGGAAGTGGTGGGATACAGGCTCACCAGTGAGTGGGCAGCCCAATGTGGGGGTCCATCCCAGGACCCCAGGATAAGAATCTGAGCCAAAGACAGACACTTAATTGACTGAGCCACCCAGGCGTCCCTCCACTGACTCATTTGCTGTTTGTTAGTTATATAATTGTCATGTAACAATGTGTAAGTTAACTACAGACTGTTGATTTGACACACTTCTATATGGCAACTTGAATACCATTGTAGCTTTAGTTTCATCTCTCACATTACATAGTAATTATCTCTTTTCTGTGGTTAGAACATTAAAGACATATGCTTTTAGGAATTTTGAATTATGTATTACAGTACTGTTGACTATAATCACTGTGCTGTACATTAGACCTCCAGGACAGATTAATCTTCTAGCAGCATATTTTACCTTTTAAAAACATCTTCCTAATTCCTCCACCCTCCAGGCCCTGGTAAGTACTATTCTACTGTTTCATTTATTCTTTAAAATGCCCAGTCTTCTACACATGAATCTAAATGGAGCTCAGCCCTTTCTTCTACTGTCAGTAGTTACTGAATAAAATCTACTTTCACCACTTTAGTTAATGTCCCACTGTATTTATCTTTTGGCAGTAGCCATTATTGAGAACACTTTGGAATACACAGAAAATAAAAGAATTTTCAGTCTCTCTGACACAGTAAATGGTCAGGTTTCACCACCCTCACCATTTGGATGCCATCAGTCAGAAAGCATTGACATCACAATCTCCAAGTGATGGGGCTTGTGGCCCACTTAGCTTATGCCTTTAGTGTTGACTTGTTATAATGCTACTGTATTAGTGCAGCATTGAACAACTAGCTTAGAATAATTTTTAAAGTATTGAATGAAATGAGTATAATTTTAGAACACTCTGTCCCTACAGTACAAACTCTTTTTAAAAAACAGTTGTATTAGAGTGTTCTATATTAAAAATTATTCACTGCTCTTTCTTGAGGAAGAATACTTCCTTATTCTAATGGTTTCAGGATTGCCATGTATCTCATTTAGTCAATTAAATATCAGCAGTAATGTGACAATTCTGAACAGAAACTTGAAGTGCCAGGCAATGTTTGTGATGTATTTCTCTCCTCTCTGGTTGAGCAGCCCCAGCAGTATGTGTTCTTAAGAGAAGACAAGATGAGATTGACTGGTAGTAGACATGAAGTGTAGCTGAAAAATACACCTTAGTTATTATAAGGCAAAAAATTTGGAATTTGTTTATTATGCAGACATAGCCTACCCTATCATGACTAACACGCCAGGGAAATTAATGAGTTAAGAGGATATGTGTGTCCTTAGTATAGTCAGTACCACAAGGAGATTAAGAATAAACACATAATAGGAGACCTCTGAGATTGCTGTAAGTAAATATAATTGAACGCAGTGTAGTTAAATCAATAAAACTAAAAAAATAGATTTGTCTCCCTGGTTCTTCATTTAATTCATTTTAGTTACATTTTTATTTCTTTTTTTTTAAATTGATTCAACATGTGTTTAATTAAATATCATCTAGGTAGTCCTATTTAAACAAATTCAATTTCATCAATTTCATTTATTCCACATTTATGGATGTAAAAATTTCTTCTAGTTTGATGTTCGTCCTTCTAGGCAATTTATTATACATTTGCATTCATATGTACTCATGATATATTGTTTTGTTATATAATTTAAAATCATCTATTGTTGATCTTCTGAAGCTTTCTATGTTAATACATACATATCTATTATATTCATTTTAACTACTATATGTATTCCATAGTGATATATTTAATGTTTTTAATTGTTCATGTTGATGAACATCCATTTATTTATAATTATCACTTATTTATAATTGTCAGTTGGTTTGGTTGGTTTTAGAAAGAGAATGTCTATGTGTGAGTCAGGAGAGGGGCAGAAGAAAGGGAGAGTGAGAAATTTTTTAATTATTTTTATTAACATATAATAAATTATTTGCCCCAGGCATATAGGTTTGTGAATCATCAGTCTTACACATTTCACAGCACTCACCACAGCATATACCCTCTTCAATGTCCATAACTCAGCCACACTACACCTACACCACCACCCACTAGCAACCTTCAGTCTGTTTTGTGAGATTGAGAGTCTTTTATGGTTTGTCTCCCTCCCGTTACCATTTTGTTTCATTTTTTTCCTTCCCCAGGCCCCAAAACCACCACCCTGTCTCTTAACTTCCTCACATCAGAGAGATCATATGATAATTATCTTTCTATGATTGACTTTTTTTGCTTAGCATAATATCCTCTTGTTCTATTCATGTCATTGCAAATGCCAATACTTCAATTCTTTTGATGGCTGCACAATATTCCATCGTGTGTGTGTGTGTGTGTGTGTGTATTCCAACTCTTCTTTATCCATTCATCTGTTGATGGACATTTGGGATCTTTCTGTAGTTTGGCTATTGTGGATATTGCTGCATGAACACTTGTGTGCATGTCGCCCTTCGGATCACTGCATTTCTATCCTTAGGGTAAATACCCTGGAGTGTAATTGCTAAATCGTAGGGCAGCTCTAATTTCAACTTTTTGAGGAACCTCCATGCTGTTTTCCAGAGTGACTGTACCAGCTTGAATTCCCACCAACAGTGCAAGAGGGTGTCCCTTTCTCCGCATCCTCACCAACATCTGTCATTTCCTGTCTTGTTCATTTTAGCCATTCTGAATGGTGTGAGGTGGTATCTCATTGTGATTTTGATTTGTATTTCGCTGGTGTTGAGTGATGTGGAACAGTTTTTCATGAGTCTGTTGGCCATCTGGATGTCTTCTTTGCAGAAATGTCTGTTCATGTCCTCTGCCCATTTTTTGATTGGATTATTTATTCTCTGGGTGTTGAGTTTGATAAGTTCTTTATAGTTTTTGGATACTAGTCCTTTATCTGCTATGTCCTTTGTGAATATCTTCTCCCATACTGATCATTGTCTTGTGGTTTTGCTGACTCTTTCCTTTGCTGTGCAAAAGCTTTTGATCTTGGTGAACTCCCAATTGTTCATTTTTGCCCTTGCTTCCCTTGCCTTTGGCGATGTTTCTAGGAAGAAGTTGCTGTGGCTGAGGTCGAAGAGGTTGCTGCCTGTGTTCTCCTCAAGGATTTTGATGGAGTCCTGTCTCACATTGAGGTCTTTCATCCACTCTGAGTCTCTTTTCGTGTGTGGTGTAAGGAAGTGGTCCAGTTTCATTTTTCTGCATGTGGCTGTCCAATTTTCCCAACACCACTTGTTGAAGAGACTGTCTTTTATCCATTGGACATTCTTTCCTGCTTTGTCAAAGATTAGTTGACCATAGAGTTGAGGGTCTATTTCTGGACTCTCTATTCTGTTCCACTGATCTGTGTGTCTGTTTTTGTGCCAGTACCATCATGTCTTGATGATGATAGCTTTGTAATAGAGCTTGAAGTCTGGAATTGTGCTGCCTCCAACTCTTGCTTTCTTTTTCACCATTCCTCTGGCTATCCTGGGTCTTTCCTGGTTCCGTATAAATTTTAGGATTATTTGTTCCAGTTCTTTGAAAAAGAAAAATGATGGTATTTTGATAGGGATTGCATTAAATGCATAGATTGCTTTAGGTAGCATAGGCATTTTCACAATATTTGTTCTTCCAATCCATGAGCATGGAACGTTTTTCCATTTCTTTGTGTCTTCCTCAGTTTCTTTCATGAATACTTTATAGTTTTCTGAGTACAGATTCTTTGCTTCTTTGGTTAGTCTTATTCCTGCGTATCTTATGGTTTTAGGTACAATTATAAATGGGATTTGACTCCTCAATTTCTCTTTCTTCTGTATTGTTGGAATACAGAAATGCAACTGATTTTTGGACATTGATTTTTATATGCTGACACTTCACTGAATTCCTGTGTGAGTTCTAGAAGATTTGGAGTGGAGTCTTTTGGGATTTCCAAATAAAGAATCATATCATCTGCAAAGAGTGAGAGTTTGACTTCTTCTTTAATGATTCAGCTGCCTTTTATTTCTTTTTGTTGCCTGAATGCCGAGGATCGGACTTCTAGTTCTATGTTGAATAGCAGTGGTGATAGTGGACATCTCTGCCGTATTCCAGACCTTACTGGAAAAGCTCTCAGTTTATCTCAATTGAGAATGGTATTTGTGATGGGTTTTGCATAGATGGTTTTGACGATGTTGTGGTATGCACCTTCTATCCCTACAAGGTGAAGAGCTTTGATCAAGATAGGATGCTGTACTTTTTCAAATGCTTTTTCAGCATCTATTGATGGTATCATATTGTTCTTGTTCTTTCTTTTATTAATGTAGTGTATCAGATTGATTAATTTGCAGATATTGAACCAAACTTTGATTATATGAATAAATCCTACTTGGTCATGGTGAAGAAACATTTTAATGTACTGTTGGAACCTATTGGCTAGTATTTTGGTGAGAATTTTTGCATCTGTGTTCATCAAGGATACTGGTCTGTAGTTCTCTTTTTTGATGAGATCTTTGTCTGGTTTTGGGATCAAGGTAATGCTGGTCTCATAACTTGAGTTTAGAAGTTTCCCTTACATTTCTATTTTTTGGGACAGTTACAGGAGACTAGGTATTGATTCTTCTTTAAATGCTTGGTAGAATTCCCCTGGGAGGTATCTGGCCCTGGGCTCTTGTTTGATGGGAGATTATTGATGACTGTTTCAATCTCCTTATTGATATGGTTGTGTTCAGGTTTTCTGTTTCATCCTGGTTCACTTGTGGTAGTTTATATGTCTCTAGGAATGCATCCATATCTTCCAGATTATCAAATTTGCTGGCGTATAGTTGCTCATAATATGTTTTTATAATCGTTCATATTTCTTTGGTGTTGGTTATGATCTCTCCTCTTTCATTGATGATTTTATTAATTTGTATCCTTTCTCTTTTCTTTTTGATACGCCTGGCCAGGGGTTTATCAATCTTATTAATTCTCTCAAAGCACCATCTCCTAGTTTTGTTGATTTGTTCTACTGTTCTTTTGGTTACTATTTCATTGATTTCTGCTCTGATCTTTATGGTTTCTCTTCTCCTGCTGGGTTTAGGTTTTCTTTGTTGTTCCTTCTCCAGCTCCTTCAGGTGTAGGGTTAGGTTGTGTATTTGAGACCTTTCCTGTTTCTCAAGAAAGGCTTCTATCACTATACATTTTCCTCTCCAGACCGCCTTTGCTGTGTCCCACAGATTTTGAACCATTGTGTTCTCATTTTCATTTGTTTCCATGAATTTTTTTCAGTTCTTCTTTTATTTCCTGGTTGACCCATTCATTCTTTAGAAGGATTTTTTTTTAGCCTCCATGTATTTGGGTTCTTTCCAAATTTCCTCTTGTGATTGAGTTCTAGCTTCAGAGCATTGTGGTCTGAAAATGTGCAAGATAGGATCCCAATCTTTTGGTGCCAGTTGAGACCTGATTTGTGACCCAGGATGTGATCTATTCTGGAGAATGTTCCATGTGCACTAGAGAAGAATGTGTATTCTGTTGCTTTGGGATGAAATGTTCTGAATATATATGTGATGTCCATCTGGTCCCGTGTGTTATTTAAGGCCTTTACTTCCTTGTTGCCTTTTGCTTGGATGATCTGTCCATTTCAGTGAGGGGGGTGTTAAAGTTCCCTACTGTTACTGTATTATTGTTGATGTGTTTCTTTGATTTTTTTATTAATTGGTTTATGAAGTTGGCTGCTCCCATATTAGGGGCATAGATATTTAAAATTATTAGAACTTTATGTTGGACAGACCCTTTGAGTATGATGTAGTGTCTTTCCCCATCTCTTATTATAGTCTTTGGTTTAAAATCTAGTTTATTTCATATAAAAATTGCAACCCCAGCTTTCTTTTGATGTCCATTACATGGCAAATTGTTTTCCAACCCTTCACTGTAAATCTGGAGGTGTCTCTCAGTCTAAAATGAGTTTCTTGTAGATAGCATATTGATGGGTCTTGTTTTTTTTTAAATCCATTCTGATATCCTGTGTCTTTTGATTGGGGCATTTACCCATTTACATTCAAGTTAACTATTGAGAGATATTAATTAAGTGCCATTGTATTGCCTGTAAGGTTCTCAGGAGCTTTTGTTCCCTGAATGCTTTCCATAGAGCTTTGGAGGACAGGAATGAAAATGGCTGCCTTTCAATCTCCGGCCCAGAGGAGCTGAGAGCTCAGGGCCGCATTTCTCAGTACACCCTCAGAGAAAAGTCTGAATCACTCCTGTCTCCCTGGTCTCCGGCCACGCTCTGAGTTCACTCAGCCTGTGACTGAACATTTCTGTCTCTGCCACACAGCCCTGCCTGGAGTCTCCAAACCCAGCAGATCCCTGCTGCTCTTCCAGGGAGGTCTCCCTGGATCTGCCACTTGTAAGGTCCCTGCTCAAAGAGCAATGGCCTAGTGGTGCCATGGATCACAGTTTAAACTAACCCTGAGCTGAGAGCTCACTCCTATACTGTATTTAGAGCCAGCTTCCCTGCTATAATACCTGTGAGTTCTACTATACTTAGACACCACAGACCCTTCTGTGACCACGCAGGACCTGACACTACGCTGTCCCTGTGATGGCTCCACCCCTGCTTATCCTCTGGAGCAATGCACCTCATTGGAGCAGATCTAAAAGTTCTGATTTTGTGCTCCATTGCTCCACAACTTGCCAGGAACCAGTCCCTCCCCCTGCAATCTATCTTCCAGTAGCTTCAGATTCATTTCTCTGCAGGTCCTACCTTTCAATAAGTGATTGATTTTGTTTCTAGAATTGCTGTTCTTCTTCTCTTCGATCTCCTAATGGATTTGTAGGCATTCAGAATGGCTTGATAACTATCTAGCTGAATTCCTGCTACCTGATATCATTGCAGTATGACAGATTTAATGGGAATAAGTCTAATGGCAGAGGAAACTGGGTTGGAGATATATATATGTATATATATATATATATATATATACATATAGATATCTATATATCTATACATATATAGATATCTATATGTATATATATATATACATATATATATCTTAGAATTATATATCACCTAAAAGCAATAAAGTGAAAGTACATGCAGTACAATTTATTCATTTTTAAAAATATAGTTCCATGAAACATGAAAGACTAAATATTTAACAGACTAAATATCTAAACACCCTGGTGTTTGTTGGAACATGGATACTCCAAATAGCATTATATGAAGATACACACATATCAAATTATCTCTCAAATGTAGTAGTATGAAAGTCTAAGGGAATAAAGAAAACAAACCAAAAATAAGGCATCTTGCAATGATCTATGATAATAATTTGCTAAGAAAATTAATCAATAATCTCTAACAAAATAAATTGTGAGCAAAGGAAAATGATAACTACCCAATAAAATACATAATTTAATCCATACAGGAAAATCATGGAAATAGAAACACAATGCCTAGGGATGTATTAAGGAATTCTCAAATCACTACTTATTAGAGCAATGCAAATAAAAATAAGATTAACTTTTACCCTTACATTTGTTAAATAATAAACATATGAAGTATTGCATGTTTGATAAGATAACTGTGAAATAACTTACATCCCTTTCTGCTTCTGGAACTGTAAACTGCTAGAGTCTTTTTGGAGGAAAAATATTAAAAGAATTAACAGGCAATGCCATTACTAGTTCCTATCATAAATATATACATTGAAAGGAAGTAGAAGAATACCCATTGGAATTTTGATTATAATAATAAAGGGACACCTGGATGGCTCCATCAGTTAAGCATCCCACTCTTGATTTCAGCTTTTTCATGATCTCAGGGTTGTGAGATCTTAGGGTTGTGAGATCTCAGGGTTGTGCTGGGCATGAAGCTTGTGTAAAATTCTGTCTCTGGGGGAGGAGGAAGCAAGATGGGAAAAGAGTAGGAGATTGAAATATCCTTAGGTCCCAGGAGCTCAGCTAGATAGTTATCAAACCATTTCAAACACCTACAAACTCAAGAGAATATAGAAGAGAAGAAAAGCAGTAATTCTAAGAACAGAAAATAGACCACTTTCTGGAAGGTAGGACATTCAGAGAAGTGAATCTGAAGCAATGGAAGACAGAGCAGGGGGGAAGGGGCCAGCTCTTAGCAAGTGTTGGAGCAACAGAACACAAAATCAGAACATTTAGAAGTCTGCTTCACTGAGAGATCTCGCTCCAGAGGATTAGTGGGAGTAGAGCCCTCATGGAGACAATGTGGTATCAAGACCCGTAGGGTCACAGAAAAACCAGGGGTGTCTGAGTGTGGCAGAGCTCCCAGGTATTGTAATGGGGAATCCAGCTACAGAGACATAGCCAAGGAGTGCACTTTCTCCTTGGGGTTACCTTAAACCATGATCCTAGGCACAGTCAGAACACTGATCTTCAAGCTGGGACCTCACAAGTGGCATATCCAGAGAGACCCCTTTCTTCCTGCTCCAGAAGGAGTATCACAGGAGCACAAGGCAGGAATCTGCTGGGTTTGAAGACTCCAAACGGGGCTGTGAAGCAGAGATAGAAACGCTAGGTCACAGGCTGGGTGAGTAGAGTGCGGCAGGAGACCAGGAGACGGGGGGATTGACTGCTTATCTCTGAGGGTGAACTGAGGACTAGGGCTCTGAGATCTTGGCTCCTCCAGGCCAGAGATTGGGAGGCAGCCATCTTCATTCCTGTCCTCCAAAGCTCTATGGAATGTGTTTAGGGAACAAAAGCTTCCAAGAGTGAACCAGAGTGAGGGTGGTGCAAATCTGCCTCGGACAAATACATTTGAGAATCACTGCAACATGCCCCTCCCCCAAAATCAGCAAGAATATCCAGCCAAGACCAAGTTCACCAATCATCAAGAACTGAGGAATTCCAGAGCTAGGGGAAAGCAATGCATAGAATTCATGGCTTTTTTCCCATGATCCTTTAGTCTTGCAAATATAATTTTTTTAATTTTATTTTTTTCTCATTGTATTATGTTAACTTTTCCTCTTTACAGTTTAAATGTTTTTTAACTATTCTCTTATCAATACATTTTATAAAATATCTTTTTAAATTTTTCATTGTTATAGTCATATTTTATCCCTTCATTATATTAAACCTTATGTTTTGTATATATATAGTATTTTTTTTCATTAAAATTTTGGGATAAAATTTCTTCTAATAGATCAAAATATACCCTAAAACTAGCAAGTGGCTTTGTTCTAGTCTCCAACCTGATCACATTCTCTCCTTTTTTATTTCTTTTTCCAACCAACTTATCTCCTCAATTCCTTTTTGAGAATCTTTTCTAACATTCATTGTTATAGTCATATTCCATCCCTTCATTGATTGAGTTTACCCTTATTTGTGTGTATATATATATATATATATATATATCAGATTTTCTTTCTTTAAAATTTTGGGAGTTAGTTTCTTCTAAGAGACCAGAATACACCCAAAATCAAGTGGGTGTCTTTGTTCTATTCACCAATCATATAGTCTAATATATTTTTTTCATTTTTTTCCTGTCTTTCTTCTCCCCCTGCTTTTAGATCTAGTCTGATTTGGTTAGTGTATTTTTGAGGGGTCTTTGCCACCCTTCTAGTTTTTATCCTCTCACCCATATATTATTATCTAAATAAAATGACAAGACAGAAAAACTCATCACAAAAAAAAAAAAAAAAAAGAGGAAGTACCAATTACTAGGGAAATAATCAATATGGACATTGTTTATATGTCAGAACCAGAGTTCAGAATGACAATTCTCAAGGTGCTAGCTGTGCTCGAAATGGAAGATATTAGGGAATCCCTTTCTGGAGAAATAAAAGCCCTTTCTGGAGAAATAAAAGAACTAAAATCTAACCAACATGAAACTTTTTAAAAAATTTATTAATGAGGTGAAATGAAAAATGGAGGCTTTTACTGCTCAGAAAAGAGAAAAAGAGAATTAGTGATATAGAAGAACAAATGATGGAGAATAAAGAAGCTGAGCAAAAGAGAGACAAATAACTACTGGATAATGAGAGGAAAATTTGAGAGATAAGTGACACCATAAGATGAAACAATATTAGGATTATTGGGATTTCAGAAGAAGAAGAGAGAGAGGAGCAGAAGGTATAGTGGAATGAATAATAGTAGAGAATTTTCCTAATATGGCAAAGAGAACAAGCATTAAAATCAATGAGACACAGAGAACCCCCCTCAAAATAAATAAAAATAGGTCCACTCCCCATCATCTAATAGTAAAACTCACAAATCTTAGTGACAAAGAGAAAATTCTGAAAGCAGCTTGGGACAAGACCTTTAACATACAATGGTAGAAATATTAGATTGGTAGCAGAATTATCTACAGAGACATGGCAGGCTAGAAAGAACTGGCATAATATATTCAGAGCACTAAATGAGAAAAATATACAGTCAAAAATACTATATCCAGTTAAAGTGTTATTGAAAATAGAAGGAGAGATAAAAAGCTTCCAGGACAAACAAAAATTAAAAGAATTTGCAAACACCCAGATCTATAGAAAATATTTAAAGGGGTTCTCTAAGTAAAGGAAAGCCAGAATAAGTAGATCAGAAGGGAACAGAGATGATATATGGTAACATTCACCTTACAGGCAATACAATGACACTAAATTTATATCTTTGAATAGTTACCCTGAATGTAAATGGACTAAATGTCCCAATTAAAAGACACAGCGTATCAAAATGGATTAAAAAAAAAAAGAAAAAAAAACGGAAAACAAGACCCATCAATATGCTGTCTATAAGAAACTCATTTTAGAGCAAAAGTCACATTCAGATTTAAAGTGAGGTGGTGGAAAACATTTTACCATGCTAATGGACATCAAAAGAGAGCTGGGTGGTAATTCTTATATCGGATAAATTAGACTTTAATCCAAGGACTATAATAAGAGATGAGAAAGGACACTATATCATACTTAAAGGATCTGTCCAACAAGAAGATCTAATAATTTTAAATATCTATGACCCAAATATGGGAGCCACCAACTATATAAACAAATTAATAACAAAATCAAAGAAACACATCAACAATAATAGAATAATAGTTGGGAACTTTAACACCCCCCCTCACTGAAATGGACAGATCATCCAAGCAAAAGAGCAACAAAGAAATGAAGGCCTTAAATGACACACTGGACCAGATGGATATCACAGATATTTTCAGAACATTCCATCCCAAAGCAAAAGAATACCCATTCTTCTCTAGCGCAGATAGAACATTCTCCAGAATAGATCACATCCTGGGTCACAAATCAAGGCTCAACTGGTACCAAAAGATTGGGATCATTCCCTTCATATTTTCAGGCCACTGTGCTCTGATTCTAGAACTCAAATACAAGGGTAAAGATGGAATTAACTCAAATACATGGAAGCTAAAGAACATAAAGGCTAAAGAAAAAATGGGTCAATAGGAAATTAAGATTTTTTAAAAAAATCATGGAAACAAATGAAAGTGAGAACACAACTGTTCAAAATCGGTGGGACACAGCAAAAATGGTCCTGAGAGGAAAGTATATAGTGATACAAGACTTTCTCAAGGAAGAAGAAAGGTCTTAAGTGCACATCCTAACCCTACACCTAAAGGAGCTGGAGAAAAAATGGCAAAGAAAGCCTAAACCCAGTAGGAGAAGAGAAATCATAAATATCAGAGCAGAAATCAATGAAATAGAAACCAAAAGAACAGTAGAACAAATCAAAGAAACTAGGAGTTGCTTCTTTGAAAGATTTAATAAGATTGATAAACGCCTGGCCAGACTTATCAAAAAGGAAAGAGAAAGCACCCAAATTAATAAAATCATGAATTAAAGAGGAGAGATCACAACTGACACCAATGAAATACAAACAATTATAAGAACATATTATAAGCAAGTATATGCCAGCAAATTAGACAAACTGGAAGAAATGGATGTATTCCCAGAGACCTGTAAACTACCACAACTGAACCAGGAAGAAATAGAAAACTTGAACAGAACAGTAAGGAAATGGAAGCAGTTATCAAAAAATCTCCCATCAAACAAGAGCCCAGGGCCAGGCAGCTTCCCAGGAGAATTCTACCCAACATATAAGAAGAATAAATATATAGTCTCCTGAAACTGTTCCAAAAAATAGAAATGGAAGTAAAACTTCCAAACTCATTTTATCAGGCCAGCATCACCCAAAACCAGACAAAGACCCCATCAGAAAGGAGAATTATAGACCAATATCCCTGATGAACATGAATGCAAAAATTCTCACCAAAATGCTAGCCAGTAGGATCCAACAGTATGTTAAAAGGATTATTCACCATGACCAAGTGGGATTCCTTCCTGGGATGCAAGTTTGCCTTAACATCTGAAAATCAATGTGATACACTACATTAATAAAAGAAAGAACAAGAAACATATGATGCTCTCAATAGATGTTGAAAAAACTTCTGACAAAAACAGCATCTTTTTTAAAGTAATTTTATTTTTTTATTTTTTTATAAACATACAATGTATTATTAGCCCCAGGGGTCCAGGTCTGTGAATCGCCAGGTTTGCACACTTCACAGCACTCACCATAGCACATACCCTCCCCAATGTCCATGACCCCACCATCCTCTCCCACTCCCCTCCCCCTGGCAACCCTCAGTTGGTTTTGTGAATTTAAGAGTCTCTTATGATTTATCTCCCTCCCGATACCATCTTGTTTCATAGATTCTTTTCCTACCCCAAATGCTGCACATTGCATCTCTACTTCTTCATATCAGGGAGATCATATGATAGTTGTCTTTCTCCAACTGACTTATTTTGCTAAGCATAATACCCTCTAGTTCCATCCACATCATCACAAATGGCAAGATTTCATTTATTTTGATGTACAGCATCCTTTCTTGATCAAAGCTCTTCACCTTGTAGGGATAGAAGGTGCATACCACAACATCGTCAAAACCATCTATGCAAAACCCATCACAAATACCATTCTCAATTGAGATAAACTGAGAGCTTTTCCAGTAAGGTCTGGAATACGGCAGAGATGTCCACTATCACCACTGCTATTCAACATAGAACTAGAAGTCCGATCCTCGGCATTCAGGCAACAAAAAGAAATAAAAGGCAGCTGAATCATTAAAGAAGAAGTCAAACTCTCACTCTTTGCAGATGATATGATTCTTTATTTGGAAATCCCAAAAGACTCCACTCCAAATCTTCTAGAACTCACACAGGAATTCAGTGAAGTGTCAGCATATAAAATCAATGTCCAAAAATCAGTTGCATTTCTGTATTCCAACAATACAGAAGAAAGAGAAATTGAGGAGTCAATCCCATTTATAATTGTACCTAAAACCATAAGATACGCAGGAATAAGACTAACCAAAGAAGCAAAGAATCTGTACTCAGAAAACTATAAAGTATTCATGAAAGAAACTGAGGAAGACACAAAGAAATGGAAAAACGTTCCATGCTCATGGATTGGAAGAACAAATATTGTGAAAATGCCTATGCTACCTAAAGCAATCTATGCATTTAATGCAATCCCTATCAAAATACCATCATTTTTCTTTTTCAAAGAACTGGAACAAATAATCCTAAAATTTATACGGAACCAGGAAAGACCCAGGATAGCCAGAGGAATGGTGAAAAAGAAAGCAAGAGTTGGAGGCAGCACAATTCCAGACTTCAAGCTCTATTACAAAGCTATCATCATCAAGACATGATGGTACTGGCACAAAAACAGACACACAGATCAGTGGAACAGAATAGAGAGTCCAGAAATAGACCCTCAACTCTATGGTCAACTAATCTTTGACAAAGCAGGAAAGAATGTCCAATGGATAAAAGACAGTCTCTTCAACAAGTGGTGTTGGGAAAATTGGACAGCCACATGCAGAAAAATGAAACTGGACCACTTCCTTACACCACACACGAAAAGAGACTCAGAGTGGATGAAAGACCTCAATGTGAGACAGGACTCCATCAAATCCTTGAGGAGAACACAGGCAGCAACCTCTTCGACCTCAGCCACAGCAACTTCTTCCTAGAAACATCGCCAAAGGCAAGGGAAGCAAGGGCAAAAATGAACAATTGGGAGTTCACCAAGATCAAAAGCTTTTGCACAGCAAAGGAAAGAGTCAGCAAAACCACAAGACAATGATCAGTATGGGAGAAGATATTCACAAAGGACATAGCAGATAAAGGACTAGTATCCAAAAACTATAAAGAACTTATCAAACTCAACACCCAGAGAATAAATAATCCAATCAAAAAATGGGCAGAGGACATGAACAGACATTTCTGCAAAGAAGACATCCAGATGGCCAACAGACTCATGAAAAACTGTTCCACATCACTCAACACCAGCGAAATACAAATCAAAATCACAATGAGATACCACCTCACACCATTCAGAATGGCTAAAATGAACAAGACAGGAAATGACAGATGTTGGTGAGGATGCGGAGAAAGGGACACCCTCTTGCACTGTTGGTGGGAATTCAAGCTGGTACAGTCACTCTGGAAAACAGCATGGAGGTTCCTCAAAAAGTTGAAACTAGAGCTGCCTTATGACTTAGCAGTTACACTCCCGGGTATTTACCCTAAGGATAGAAATGCAGTGATCCAAAGGCTGACATGCACATGAATGTTCAAGAAGCAATGTCCACAATAGCCAAACTACAGAAAGATCCCAAATGTCCATCAACAGATGAATGAATAAAGAAGATATGGTATAAATATACAATAGAATACTATGCAGTCATCAAAAGAAATCAAATATTGCCATTTACAATGACTTGGAACCAGAGAGTATTACGCTAAGTGAAATAAGTCAGTCAGAGGAAGACAATTATCATATGATCTCCCTGATATGAGGAAGTTGAGAGGCAATGTGCAGGGTTTGGTGGGTAAGGAAGGAAAAAATGAAACAAGGTGGGATCAGGAGGGAGACAAATCATAAGAGACTCTTCGTCCCACAAAACAAACTGAGGGTTGCTGGGGGGAGGGGGGTTGGGAGAAGGGGGTGGGATTATGGACATTGGGGAGGGTATGTCCTATGGTGAGTGCTGTGAAGAGTGTAAACCTGGCAATTCACAGACCTGTTCCTCTGGGGATAATAATACATTATATGTTAATAAAAAATTAAAAATTAAAAAAAATCTGTCATACTGCTATCCAGTGTCAACGAACAGCTGGTTCAACTTTCAGACACTCCCAACAATTTACATTATTTGGCTCTCCTTTGCCAAAATTACATCTTTTATTGTATTAACTACTGGATTCGTCTTGGTATTATGATATTAAGTTATGCTCTTTTTAAATTTTGATTTGCATGCATTTCTTTTCCTGCCTTTTTTTTGTTTTGTTTTTTTCCTCTTGATTTCTGTGAAAAAGTAATTTCCTCACCAAACACTTTTCTGGCCTCTTTCCACCCCATTATCTCTTAACTTGGGAAAGTAGAGTAGCTGATTTTATTAAAGTTAGGGAAAAAGTGAAAGGAGACCTCAACGCCTCAGATTGGAACAAAGAGGAAGAGAATATTGAAGGGCAAGTTCAGTCTTATTCTCGTACAGGGCTTTCAGTCATCAAGTTGATATTTTTAAATTCACTTACCGCTCCACAGTTTTCTATTACAGATTGGGTAGAGAAGATGGTTTCTGATAGCTGAAAATCCTTAGCATTCTCCACATATGGGGGGGAGGGGACAAAGAAACAAAATAAAAACAAAATGAAAAAAAAAAAAAAAAACACAAAACTGTGGTATTCAGACGAGGCCCATATTTACACAGAGAATTTAATGGAGAGTGGAACATGTTACTACTGGTATTACAGATTTCCCCCCTCCTTAGGCATTCTGAGAGGCTTATTTTAGGCCTAATAGATTCTGAAATTTGTGGCTCCCCCCTCCCCCAAATTAGGGCGAGGGCCTTTAACCTAACCACAGGATGTTTTGAACTTGGTAGCTCATAAGAGACCAAAGAGGCTTTGTCCACAATTGATTGTATCTTTATAAAGAGGTGGAAACATAAATTAAGGTCTAACAATCATAGGTACCTTAACAAGGCAAGTGTCCCCCAAAGCAGGAAGGATCTCAGGGTACAGCCTGTCACAGCTCATTACTCAGGCACAGCCTTTCCTGAATATGTTTGGCTGATGCAAAGCTTTATTGTCCTAAAAGAAAAGAAATAAAGAAGGAAAGAAAGAAAGAGAAAGAAAGAAAGAAAGAAAGAAAGAAAGAAAGAAAGAAAGAAAGAAAGAAAGAGACAGAAAAGGGGGAAGGAAAGAAAGAAAGAAAGATGGACCTCATGTGCCTTATAGTGTCAGTGGGGAAAATGATTATTTGATGCTATTATAATACAGTTTTCTTTCTTGAGTTAAAGAGTAAAAGAGCGGTTCTTTTAAAATATACATACCAATTTAAGAGAATAAAAGAAAAACCTTTCATGTCAAACTTCTACTAAAATGAACATTGGAGTAGGGACAGAAGATTTTGTTAGCACATTAAACCACCCTTAAAGGATGATCACAGCTATACCAAGCATTTATGGAAAACCTACACAAGTTTCAGATGAAGGTTAGTATAAAATAATTAAGATAATATTAGGTGTTGTCAAGGTGATAGAGTTACCAAAGTTGTCAACACTAGTATATTGGTTGGGTTCTGAGTGATGCTGGAGAAATGAAACAAGCCTTTTAAATAGGCAAATAGATGAGAGATATTAAAGGGGGTTCAGGCAAGATAATTGCATATGAAGTGTATGCCTGGAAGGATCAATGAACAAAATGTTGCGCTGGTGTGAAATTATTAACAGAGAAAAAAGAAGGCAAGTTTTTTGTTTGAATAATGGGTGCTTCAGGGAGCAGCATGATGATTTGACTTCATATTTCTGTGATAAGAGATACCAAAATATCAAATGTACAAGAAAATGCTAGAAAAAAATGTATGGATCAGATAGAAAAGGTAAAAAGAAAAAGTCCTTCAATTTCAGAAAACTCTGGGATATCTGGGAAACGTCTATCACAGCTTCAGCTCATCAACCTTCTGAGGACAGTTCTACAATTCTAGTAGAAATAAATGTGAGGATGAGGAAGAAACACTCCTTGGTTTTATAAAAATAACAATTCTATAGCCACAGGCATTGGGAATATGATTGTGGACACAAGATTCAAATGTGTTACCTCAAGAGATGGCAGGGGAGCTATCACCAGTTGGAGCCAGCATGGTGCAGACCTGGGTCCCAGAAACATAGAATATAAGAGAAAATAAAAACTGTGAGGTTCTGATAATGAAAGATAGGAAAGAGAAGTCTCTCAAGAAGGAATGGGTGACAATACTAATTTTTAAAATTTGCTGGATGGCATAGGCATGTGACATTGCTGTGACTGACCTCTGAAAAGAATTTGCTTAGATAGTACCATTACATTTTTTGTGTGTAATATTTTCTTCAGTATCTATCTATCATCTATCTATCATCTATCTATCTATATCATCTCTCTCCCCCTAATCTATCCATCCATGCATATTTATATTTATTAGAGGTAAATCCACTATATTCAACTCTATCATTCCCAGAATCAGAATGGATTACTGGATGTAACCATTAATATTATCAAGACTGACATGGATGAGAATAGAAATATTAAATTTTTTTTGAGATTTCAGTAAATTCTAATTCCATTTTCTGGGGAGGCTGTGTCTGATTCACAGAAAATAACAGAAAAGTCTTTAGAAGATTGGAAGGTGATATTTTAACATTTAAGAGGTAGGATTCACAGTTCTTTACATGGTAGGATTGTAAGGGGGATTCCTTCATTTCTTTCCAAAAGGTTCAGAAATATTCAGATATTGAGATGGAAAAAAAACAAAACACCAACCAAAAAGCCTAATTAGCTGGTTAGATAGCAAATGTAATGGAAGTTGTAATTTGAGAACTAAACTAATTTCAACTTTCCACTTGATTTCACTGTTGCGACCTAGCTTCTCCATATAACAAATGGTCTTTTGTACAGTTGTAAATGCCCCTAGGCTTCAACCATTGTCTTGATGAATATATTTATGAAAAATTTACCTTTATTTCTTTTGTAACCTATTCAATACTATTGCAAGAATTCCTTCACCCCATAGTCCTTAAATATTTTATGTGTGCAAACTGGTCTATGTGAGTGGTCAGTCTCTTAAATCTTTCTTTTATTATATCTTTTCTAGGTGATCATAGTTTACTTTATTTTTTTCTTCTGCAGACCAAAAAGCTTGGAAATCATCCAATAAGACTAGCAGAACTTAAAATCCTTCATCATTTTTCCTTTTATTAAAAAAATTGAGGCATATTGAAGTGTTATATTAGGTTCAGGTATACAACATAATGATTTGATGTTCATATATATTGTGAAATGATCATGACAGTCCAATTAACATAACCATAAATAGTTACATATTTTTTTAACTTGTGATGAGAACTTTTAAGATTTGTTTTTGCAACTTTGAAATATATAACAAGATATTATTTTCTATAGTTTTCATGGTACATGTTACAGCTCTATGACTTATTTTATAACCAGAATTTTATAGCTTTTGACCCCCTTCACTCTTTCCAAGCCCTCCTGCCCCCACTTCTGGAAACCATCAATCTGTTTTCTGTATCAATGAGCTTGGTAAAATATGTTATTGTGGCCAATTAATACTGGATTGTTTCCATTTCCCTGAATGATTGCCATAGTTCCCCTATTGACAATATTTGATGTCATTGGCATTTATTTGAAAAGCACAGAAAATTACCAGGTGATTTAAGCACAGAGCTGTTGGTTAGCTCACAGAAATTCATAGGATCCTAGATATGGAAGAATAGAGGCTACATAGAAGCAGGAGCTGCAGTCAAAAACCATACAATAGAAGCTGCAGAGACCTTACTTCTTATAAAAACAAGCAAAAAACAGCTTCCCCTCTTGCTTCCTTTGGCAGCATTAAGCTTAGATGCTTTTTCTCCTGGAAGATGCACAGTGCTAACTTACCTCCCTCTGCCAACAGAATATGGTCTCCACTTGTTCTCCATCTTTGTCCCTAACTCCTACTTCATGGGTGTTTGCAGTAGGTTGGGGTTATGTGACATGTCCATATACTAAGTGAGACAAAGTATGTCGGACAGCGTCCTTTAGATTATGCTGCAACACATAATATAACTTCAATTTAATAAAATAATATGTATCTTATTTTACACTCCTGTTTTATATTACCTGAGATTCTATTTATTTGTTCTTCCAAGACCTAGGGGGAAGAGCAGAATGGTGTGATATCTATGAAAGCTTCTCTCTGACATTGCAAATAGTCACTTCTACTAACATTTCACTGATGAAAAGAAGTTATATGGCCAAGTATGATGTAAAAAATGGAATAGGAGATTAAACTCTTCTTCAAGAGGCACTCAAAATAATGTGGCAAAAGGTAAAGGTGTAAAATCCTTTTGTAGTGAAGGCAGTGGATAATTGGAAACACTAATAAAACCTACTAATATCATATTTTTCTTCTATAGAGTGAGGTGAGACTCATCAAAACTATTTTGGTAGAAATTCACCAAACATAGGAAAAGGTTTCAGATGCTTGACAGGTACATTATGATAATTATTCACTATAATTTTTGTGACACATTATTTTAGTGATGCATAATGTTTTAACTTGTTTGGCCTCTTTTTAGTATCTTTAGGATTATTAGTCAGAAAAGCAGCATCTCCAGAGGACAGCGGCTTATCATCCATCCCCTTAGAAATATTTCATTTTTAGAATTTTTATGGATGTACCCCCATGGATTTGGCAGATAGTTCCCTACTACACAAAAGTGTCTAATTAGAGGTAGATTAGATATGATCTGATTAAGAAGCCTGTGGTCTAAATATAACCCGCCGTTGTGACTGAAATTAAGATAACATAATATTTGAAAAACTGGCAGAATTTCTCAAATAGACTATGAAAATAACTGTGATCAGACTATCACTGTTAATTGTTTGGAGAATAATGATATATTTTGTTGAAATTTAGCAATACACTCAAAGGAAAAAAAAATGTCCTAGAAACTAAATGAATGCTCTTTAGAGGAAACTTGATAAAATTCTATCAAAGTTGGATCTACCCGAAGAGAGGGTCTGTCCCTATAGGGATGATATGGATTAACTTTCACATCTTCCCACTGATGTGATATAGAAGAGAGTTTAATATGTCCAGACAAATTACCAGCCAGGATAGCTTTTGTCTATATTGGGAAACTGGGAAATGAGTAAGAGAGGTAAATTTAGTGGTATTTTTTTTTTAAATGAAATTCTGAAATTCTGTTTTGCAATCTCTCCTTGCAATTCAATAACAAAAACATAAACCCTTTGTATTTTAGAAAAATTAAAAAAATGGAGATTGTTTTAAAACAAATTTGTGGAGTTCCTGGGTGTTTCAGTCACTTAAGTGTCTGCCTTTGGCTCAGATCATGATCCCAGGGTCCTGAGACTGAGCCCACTGTCTGGCTTCCTACTAACTGAGAGTCTGCTTCTCCCTCTACCTTCCCCCTACTTTAGCTCTTTCTCTCACTTGCTCACTCACTTGCTTAGTCTCTCTCTCAAATAAAAAAGTAAATTCTTTTTTAAAAAAATCAAAATTAAAAGCAGAAGACATTGATAATTATGAAAAAATAAAGATAGTAAAATAATTACCCTAAAAAGATCTCAAGGTCAATTTATTTTTCCAATGAAAGACAGGATAATATAGGATGATTCACTTTAAAATACATTAACATGTAAAGAGATAATTTAAACAATGTTGAAGTTGTACACAAAAAGACAATTTAGAAGAACAAAAAGCAAACACAAGATAGTTAAGTGAAAAATAAGTATCTTTACAATGTAATGGTAAAACACTTGAACATTCAGTAATTTTATCATTGAATAAATATGTTGACTACTTGAGGAAAAAACACAAACAGGAAACAATATTTAGAAAGTCAGAAGGAAAACAACACAAATCAAAAACTGATCTAGGATACTTCTGGGGGATAGAAACCGTATCAGTAAAGGGAACAGAAAAACTTTTATTTAAAATATGTATATAAATATAAACCTAAATTATATGTATATGAATATATATGTATATATATATATATATATACACACATATATATGTAAAAGGTTGTATAAAGTAAAAGGTTTACTAATATATATGTATGTATATGTATATGCATATACACACATATATGTATGTTATACATACATATATTATAATATATACATATATGTATGTATATGTATATATATGTAAAAGTTTGAAAGAGAGCTTTATGGAATGCAGAAGTTGGAATTTTACAAGATAGTTACAATTTCTAAGTTGATGGAAAATGAAGAAGAGTAGGATGTGCAATTCAGGGCAGGGAAACCAACTCAACACTTAGGCATCGAAGGAGAAGTATAAGCCCCAGCTTATCCATGAGAGAAGTCCACAGTCTGATAATGGAGACATAGGTTGTGAAACACAGCAGGTTTAAGGAACTGCCTACCCTCTAGCTGGTGGAGAACCTTGCTTGTAAGTACTGACCACAGTTATCTGTCAGGGCCACTGCAAAGAAATCCACCCATGTGCCCAACTATACCAGCTGAGTTTCTGGCTACTGTGAGAAAACAGCCCATCTCAAGAAGGAAAGGAAGAAAAAAAAAAAAAAAGTTTTCCTCCGCTCTGGTCTTAATATGTCCTTCCAGCACCCTCTATTGGCAAAGCAAAACATCAAGGCAGTTAATGTAGAAAATATCTTGAGTCCATCTTTAACATTTCTGTACTTTTCTTACAAGTTTGTAAGTTTGAAATTACTTGAAAAATAAACATTTCAAGCTATTACTCATAAATGGTTTAAAGAATATGTGAACAGATATCAATCACTTTAATCGAAAAAATGAAAATCTAAGGTATTCATTTATAAGATATTCATTTATGATTGAATAATATTCAATCATATTATTTATGATTGTTATTTTTAAGAAATTTCTACTATAGAGTTTATTGTGACCCCAGGAAAAAATGAGATTGAACATATAGCTATTTAGAACTAAAATGGCACAGAAATTTGAGAGCAAAATTTAAAGCATAACTATAATTTGAATCTGCCATTCTACATTTAAGAATACATCCCAAAGAAAGTACACGTGTGCAAAAAAAAGGAACAAAAATTTCCATGGAAATTCTTTGCAATATCTAAAAGTAGAAAACAACTTAAATATGTATCAAGTCGGATTTGGTTAAGTAGAATATAACCTAGACATGCTCTGGAATACTGTAAATATAGTCATTGAAGTCAATGTATTAACAAGCAAGGAAAGAAATCAATGACAAGACATGAAAATGACCAGTTGAATAAATAGTAAAGTATGCCAACAGACACATGAAAAAGTGATCCACATTACACAGTATCATGGAAATATAAATCAAAACCACAATGAGATACCACCTCACACCAGTCAGAATGGCTAAAATTAACAAGTCAAGAAATGACAGATGTTAAAGAGGATGCAGAGAAAGGGGAAACTTCTTATACTGTTGGTGGGAATGCAAGCTGATGAAACCACTCTGAAAGCACTCTGGAAAACAGCATGGAGTTTCCTCAAAAAGTTGAAAATAGAACTACCCTATGACCCAGCAATTGCACTACAGGGTATTTACCCTAAAGATACACATATAGTGACCCAAAGGAGCACATGCACCCCAATGTTTATAGCAGCAATGTCCACACTAGCCAAATTATGGAAAGAACCTAGATGTCCATCAGCAGGTGAATGGATAAAAATTATACACACACACACACACACACACGCGCACACACACTCACACACACACACACACACACACAGGAATATTATGCAGCCATCAAAATAAATGAAAGCTTGCCATTTGCAATGATGTGGATGGAACCAGAGGGTATTATGCTGAGCAAAATAAGTCAATCAGAGAAAGACATTATCATATAATCTCCCTGATATGAGGATTTGAGAGGCAGAGTTGGGGGTTTGAGGGGTAGGGAAGGAAACAAAAATGGGATCAGGAGGAAGACAAACCATGATCAGGAGGAAGACAAACCATAAGAGATTCTTAAACTCACAAAACAAACTGAGGGTTCCTGGGGAATGAGGGGGTAGGGATAGGGTGGTTGGGTTGTGGACATTGGGAGGGGTACATGCTATGGTGAGTGCTGTGAAATGTGTAAGCCTGATGATTCACAAACCTGTACCCTTGGGGCAAAGAATACATCATATGTTAAGAAAAATATTTAATAAAAAAAATGGATCATAGAAAAAGAAAAAAAAGCATGTTGTTACAATAAAAAGTAGGGATGTATGTTTGTTGAGTAAGGTTTAGAAGAATCCATCCTGAACCATTAAAATAGTTAGATACAGAGATGGACTGGAAACTTGTCTTTTTACTTTGTAGCTGGTTATTTTGTGATTATCATTTATTATATCTCAAATATTAAAAATAAATGCCATATAATTCATATATAATGCAATAAAAAGCACATATATACTTAAAACACATTTATATATACAATATAACAAGTAAAACTAATGGTATGAAGCTATAAAATTTAAATGTTGTATCACAGTAAATATGTATTAAATATTTATTTTAAATAAAATAAAGTTACATTTGAGTGCTTTTTATCTTGTTTACTAGCGTGCAAATTACTTTGCAGTAGTAATAAATAAAATTTAGTCACATTCATATCAATAAATCAAAAATGATCCAAAAATTAATAGTTTAATACATGCATTTACTTTGGCAAAAAATGCTATTCTATGTTTTATATTTAGCTATAATAATATTATAATAGGTTAAAAATGCTGTATAAACCCATCAAAGTTGTTACTGAGCTGATTTAAGATTGGGAGATAAAACGTGACTGATATAAAACCAATGTTCCGGGCGCCTGGGTGGCTCAGTGGGTTAAGCCGCTGCCTTCGGCTCAGGTCATGATCCCAGGGTCCTGGGATCGAGTCCCGCATCAGGCTCTCTGCTCAGCGGGGAGCCTGCTTTCTCCTCTCTCTCTCTGCCTGCCTCTCTGCCTACTTGTAATCTCTCTCTGTCAAATAAATAAATAAAATCTTTAAAAAAAAAAAAAAAAACCAATGTTCCTATGAATCACCTTGTAAAGTTTGATATAGAATTTTTAATATAATGTCAAAAAACACAAAAACAAAACACTACAGCCTAAGAAACAAACTTAATAAAAAATAATAGATTTAGATCGTGAATCATAAAATCTAGTAGAATTTCACTTTGCATAATATTTTTAATGAAATCTCTTCCCAAGATGCATTAGAAAATAGAATTAACCTCATTACACATTTTATTAGGAAAAAGCAAGCATGCAAATGTGATTAGTGGCAAACGAAAATAAACAGGAAAGGATGTATTTTTTTTATAATGAATTGATTTTCAATCATTTCCTCAGCCTTCTACGAGTGGATGGTTTTAGATTCCACATTCCTCTGTACACATTCCTACTTCTAGTCATTAATTTCCACTGACTTTTTTTTTTCCTCACACTATCTTTCCTCACACTATCTTTATGCTTTTTTAAAAAGATTTATTTGTTTGAGAGAGAGAAATAGAGTGAGAGAGCATGAGCAGGAGGAGCAGAAGGAGAGGGAGAGAATCTCAAGAAAACTCCCTGCTGAGTGGGGGGCTCACACAGGGCTTGACCTCAATTTCACATCCTTGAGCTGAAACCAAGAGTTCAGAGGCTTAACTGACCGCACCACCCAAGGGCCCCCCACTCTTGTGGCTTTTTGTTTTGTTTTGTTTAACTATTACCGTTTATTCTTCCACATTCAGTTTTCATAGCCTGTTTAATTTTTGCTAGTACTCTCTTTTCCCCAACTGGTTTCATCAGTTTAATTTTGCCCACAAAACACCATGAGCCAGAGGGGATTACATTTACACTTAAGGGAAGTAAATGCTCGTATTTCAAATTTTAAATGCTATAGGCATGTGTGGCTTCTGGCTACTGTATAGGACAGTTTAGATTTATGAACACTTCCATCATGGCAGAAAATTCTTGACAGTACTGGTATATATCTCTATTAGCATTCTTTTTGCTAAATGTCTGTTTCCCCTTTGCTTAAGAATTTGTTAGTGGTTTCCCATTGTTTTATCTTACATTCTAATCATGGGAAGCAATATGCTTTAAAGAAAAGAGTAAGGGTGTCTGGGTGGCTCAGTCGTTAAGTGTTTGCCTTCACCTCAGGTCCCAGTGTCCTGAGATCGAGTCCCACATCAGGCTCCCTGCTCAGCAGAAACCCTGCTTCTCCCTCTCCCACTCCCCCAGCTTGTGCTCCCTCTCTCACTATGTCTTTCTCTGTCAAATAAATAAATAAAATCTTAAAGAAAGAAAGAAAGAAAGAAAGAAAGAAATCAAGAAATCAAGAAATCAAGAAAAGAAAAGAAAAGAATAAAAGCTTGAGAATAGAAAACACTAACTTTGGATTTATACTAAATATGTAAATTGTAGTTGAAGGGAATTTATATATTTTTATTTATTTTTTAGACAAAGGGTGTGAGTACATGCGAGGAGGTAAGTGAGAGGCGGGGGTGGCGGGGAGAGAATCCGAGCAGACTACATGCCCAGCATAAAGCCCCAATTGGGCTCATTCTCAGAACCCTCAGATCATGATCTGAGCTGAACTAAAGAGTTGGTCACTTAACTTACTGAGCCACCCAGGCACCACAGGAAAGTATTTTTTAAATACAATTTTGAAACTTGAAATATACAATACCTTATACTTGAAATATACAATATACAATATAATGCATTAATATTTGTTTTTTATTTAAAGATTTTATTTATTTATTTATTTGAAAAAATGAGAGAGAGAAAACATGATTAGGGGCAAAGGCAGACTCTCTGCTGAACAGGGAGCCTCATGTGAGACTCTACCCCAGGACTTGGGGATCATGAACTGAGCCGAAGGAAGAAGCTTGACCACCTAGGTGCCTTCTTCTGTCCCTTTTCTACACTTGGCATTCCAGTCCATTTTTTTTTTTTTTATTCCAGTCCATTTTAAACCTTTGAAATACCTAATATTTGTGGCATCCTGAAAAAATGAGCAGATGCCTAAAACTCACTCACTTGCAGTATCAATGAATTCTCCTTATTTCAAAATAGACACCAACTTCAATTGTAACAGTATAATGATATTTATTATATATAATACATGGTGGAATTATTATGCATCAAATCAGTAGTCTTTTTGAGAGTAATTAATTAAGAAAATATTTTTGCCACAATATTAAGTAAAAGCATTGACATACAGTGACAAATTGGGTGTGTATGTTGATCTTGGTTGTAACAAAAACTTTGAAAAAGTCTATCATAAGAAACTGAACTCTAGGAAACAAACTGAGTGTTGCTGGAGGAGAGGTGGATGGGGAGAAGGGTTAACTGGGTGATGGGCATTAAGAAGGGCACATGATATAATGAACACTGGGTATCATATACAACTGATGAATCCCTGAACTCTTTGACAATGATAATATGCTATATGTTAATTGAATTAAAATAAACTAAAATTGAAAAAGAAGTCTAAGGGAAATAAGCTGTTGGCATTGCAAATTTTTTTTTTCTTTAGTTCACTCATGCTATGACATGTTTTTCAAATATTTCTTACAGGAGCATGTTACTTTCATCCTAAAAACTAAAGCAAAAGCCAAGCCTTTTTTTTTTTTTACTTAATGTTATATTGATAAAAAAATACTACATAAAAATTATAGTATTTAACACTCAGAATTTGCAGTAATATAAACATTTTTAATAGTATAAACCTGTATTCTCTTCATTACAGTGTTCTACCCTTAGAGCCTTGATCAAGCTATTTAAGGCTCTTTATCTACTTCCTAATTCTGAAATCATATTTACTAAATCAAGGCATTGCATTGATTAAGAAATATGCACCTAACATATCACTCAGACCAAAATAGTTTTGTTATAGATGTTAGCTAACTGCCACTTTACATTCTCTTGTGTGTAGTTTCTTTCTTTCTTTTTTTTTTTTTTTTAAAGATTTTATTTATTTATTTTACAGAGAGAAATCACAAGTAGATGGAGAGGCAGGCAGAGAGAGAGAGAGAGGGGGAAGCAGGCTCCCTGCTGAGCAGAGAGCCCGATGCGGGGCTCGATCCCAGGACCCTGAGATCATGACCTGAGCCGAAGGCAGCGGCTTAACCCACTGAGCCACCCAGGCGCCCCTTGTGTGTAGTTTCTTAATCAAATTGTCATTGTGTATGAGCTTAGCTTTCCTACGTTTTGTGTATCATTGGTACTCAATACATATTAAAAAATAAAAATCTCTGAAACACACAGCTGGCCCAGTAAATATCAGTTGATTTATTCTAATTTCAAATGGCTACCAGAGCAACTCAAATTTCAGCTAGCATTTGACATTACCATATCAACTGCATCTCCAAAGTTACTTTGATATTGATTATAAACATTTAAATAAATGCTCCTTACAAATCAAATATTTATTTAACATTGAGTTTTAGATCTAATGAGCATTATGGAAGAACATGTTACCCCTCTTTCATAAGCATACCATTAGGAGAGCTGGGCTGATGAATTTTGGAGATCTATGAATCACACATTATGTAAGAATGTGGAAATAAAATACTTTTCTTTTTAGTTTCCCCATATTCGTATTCCCTATCCAATAATTTGTTAATATATAAGTCAAAGTTGAACCAACTGAACTTGAAACCAGTTGAAAGTTGAACTTACTAAGGACAAGTAGAAAAACATAGAAATAAAATCAATTCTGGCTCATTAATATCTAATGATCTCCTTGGAGTATGTATTTATAAATTTATATATATATTTATATATTCATAAATACATGTGAAAATTATATAGAACAAATAATAGATGACAACAGTTGGAATTATCAATTTTACTTAAATTTAGAACCTCTTGAAGTTCAGAGGACAAATGTGGCAACTTCTATTTTTTTTTCTTTTTTTTTTTTTTTTAAGCAACTTCTATTTTAAATAGATGTGATTTCATGGGATAGGATTACAATTTAATAGCAGAACAGGACATTATTGGAAATTTCTAGAGGAATTTTGTATCTTATGTTCTTACATGTTCCATGAATAATGCAGTCTAGTCCCTCTAAGAGTAATTTTGACTCTTAATGGAACATTATTGAAAGCTATTTTTATCCTATTTCAAATGAAACCTTATTCAATATGTTTGGGAGTACAAAGAATGAATACAGCTCCTGAAATGATGTATGCACCAGGCTTCTTATTGTACCGGAGCAGTGGCAGAGTTTTAGAAAAATATGAACAATTTGGGAGATTTTCTCATATTTTTTTGAATACATAAATTTCCTGAGTATTTGAAAACTCACACCTTAAAAAGTCAGTTTCTATTGCTTATTCCTCAGTAGAATTTGGAAAAATATGCCCATCCATCCTAGACTCTTTATAATATGTTATAACGAGTGAAACGGAATTTTTTTTTTCTTACACTTGCAAAATCTAACATGTGATCATTTCTCATAATCTAAAATCACAACATGTGATCATCTCTCAAAATCTAACATGTGATCATCTCTCATTCCTTAGATTTTTAAAATAGTAACAGTAGTAGTGACAAGGACTATTTGTAGTATACATATTCTATGTACCTGAGGAATTACTAACTGCTTCCTCTGAACCTCACTGAAAATAAGCTAATAAAGTACATATTACTATTACTCATTTTTGCTAAGCCATGCACGGTTCTGCAGCATCTTCTGCATCCCAGTGGCTTGCCAAGCAGGGAGTTTCGTATTTTGCTCATGCCACATATGATCTGTGGCTCTATTTATCATGATTTTCTTAATTCTGAGACTCAGATTTAAGGGTCGGTTTCTATCTGAGACATGTTGTCCTTATGCAGGAATGGTGTAGGTGAAGGCAAAACTTCATGATCTTTTTTTTTAATATATATATTTACTTATTTATTTGAGACAGAGATAATGAGAGAGAGCATGAATGTGGAGGAAAGGGAGACGCAGACTCCCCAACGAGCATGGAGTCAAATGCTTGGCTCCATCCCAGGACCCTGGGATCATGACCTGAGATGAAGGCAGGTGCTTAACCGAATGAGCCACCCAGGAGCCCCAAAAACTTCATGATCTTCATAGTCTCTGCCATAGAGTAGTATATGCCACTCTATTCACATTTTTTATTTGGCCAAAAACAATTGACTTAATTAATTCCTGATGTCCACGGTATAGAGGTTTGTATTCCTTCCATGCAGAGGGGCATTGCAAGCACTGTGACCCTAGAGGTGTTGGATGAGTCTCTTGTGGAAAAGAGAAAACAATTTGAAAGAATAATACAGTTGACCACTGGAACTTTTCCTGTTGCACTGAAAGAAAGTAAATAATTTGATCAATGTCATACAGCTACTCAGGGGCATAGCTGGAACTCACCTCAAGCAATGTAGTTTGGCAAGTCTCTGCTTTGTTATGTCCTACTCTATTTTGTGCTGTGACACTTCTTTATTCAAATATACATAATCTTATATCCCAGAGACAAGACCCTAATTACTCACTACATTTGCATTTAACTAATGAGCAAGCAGAAAGGATCTTGCTTTCTGCTGGTTTGGATTTCCTAAGTGATTCATACTGAATGTTCAATTATGATAAGAAGCAAGTATGGCCAGGCAGATCTGTAAGAAAGTATTTGCATTTCAAAATACATACAAGTATTTTCTATTTCTGGAGGTATCATTCCAAAATCAAATTACAACAGCTTCACTCCCTAGGAACAAGTAATGGAGACTCATTTGGTCCTTCTAAGAAACGTGTAGTCTAATGAGCTGAAATACAAGGGATGGGCAATCCTACAGCATAGTATATCTATAATTGCTACATTTTTGTATTCGTTTATTGCTTTAAGTCAGCAGGTTGTCTTGCAACAACCTGCTACTTAACAGAAAATTTAAATATATGCATTGATGTTCTAGCTGTAGCTTTTACCAAGGGCAATGAAGTGCCAGTGTTTTAAAATATAAATAGAATATTTCATTTTATAATTAAATAATCTTTTTAAGTGATAATTGCATGATAAGCCATTTACTGAATGCCTGAAAATAGAATGTAAATAAGTCTAATAATCTAGGGAGAAAGCACTGTTATTCTAAAGAGAATCTACATGTTGTCTGAATATCAGACAATATCATGCAGACTCTAATGTGCCTTAAATGATATTTGAGAATTATGAAAAATTGATTATTGATATTCTTTAATTATTTTAATAGTTAAGATTATGCTTTAATTGGAAGCGGTAACTTTTGAAATCTGTGAGGTAATAGCAAAATGTTTTAATGAAACTAAATAAATGAAGCTTCTTTTTGGAAAGTTATAGTAAATATGTGTAGTGGTAATTTGTGTAGTAGGTTGAGTAATGTCCTTCAAAGATGTCATGCTCTAATGCCCAGAAACCTGTTAAATGTCTATCTAGGAAAAAAATATATATAAACAGTCTTTTTGCACATGTGGTGAAGGATTTCAAGTGATAGATCCTAAACACAATCACATTTATCTTTATAAGATGGAGACAGAAGGAGATTTGAAATATGCCAACACCCCCTGCCAACACCTTGTTTTTGGCTTAGTAACACAGATTTTGGACTTCTGGACTCCAGAACTATTAGACACAATTTGTGTTCTTCTAAGCCACCAAATGAGAGCAACCAAATGGTTTGATACATGAGTCACAAGAAACTAATATAGATTTTGATACAGGGATATGGAATACCATGTAATAAAAGCATGAAAATGTGGAATACTGAGTAAAGGAAGGAAGGATTATAAGTTACATAATAGGAAATACCTAGATTTGCAAGTGATCCTGGGTGGTTCTGATGGCTAAGTGTCTGGCTCTTGGTTTCAGCTCAGGGCATGATCTCAGGGTCCTGAGATCAAGCCTCACATTGGGCTCCAAGCTGGGGTAGTGCTTAGATCGCTTCCCTCTCTCCCCTGCTTGAGATTCTTTCTCTCCCTCTCCTTTAGCCTCTCCTCTCCTCATGCTTTTTCTAAATAAATAAATAAAAAATACCTAGATTTGCAGAAACATTTTTGTGGGTGGAAATATAAATTAAAGATACTTTGGCGAGGGCTTAGAACCACAGTGAGGTACTACCTCACGCCTGTCAGAATAGCTAAAATGAGCAAACACAGGAAACAATAAAGTTGGCGAGGATACAGAGAAAGGGGAACCCTCCCACACTGCTGGTGGGAATGCAGACCAGGCAGCCACTCTGGAAACCAGTATGGGGGTCCTGGAAAAGTGAAAAATAGAGCTACTACCTTATGATCCAGCAATTGCTCTATTAGGTATTTACCCAAAGGATACAAAAATAGTGATTTGAAACAGCATGCGCACCTAGATGTTTATAGTAGCATTATCAACAATAGTCCAATTATGGGAAGAAACCAAATATCCATCGACTGATGAATGGATAAAAAGTGGTACACACACACACACACACACACACACACACATACACACAATGGAATACTGAACGAAAAGAATGAAATCTTACCTTTTCCAGTGACGTGGATGGAGTTAGAGTATATTATGCTAAGAGAAGTCAAAGAAAATATGACAAATGCCATATATGGAATTTAAGAAGCAAAACAGATGAACATAGCATATGGTGGGAAAAAAAGAGAGAGAGAGAAAGAGGCAAACCATAAGAGACTCATAACAATAGAAAATAAACTGAGGGTTGCTGGAGGGAATGTTGGGGTGGGGGATGGGCTAAATGAGTGATGGGTATAAAGGAGGGCACTTGTGATGAGCACTGGGTATTCTATGTAAATAATGAATCCTTAATTCTACTCCTGAGACCAATATTACACTATATGTTAACTAACTATAATTTAAATAAAAACTAACAAAACAAAACAAAACCCTGAAGGAAAGACAGTTCTTGTTAACAGCAGCAGCAGAAAACTTAGCTATATTGTGCCTTATAGTTGTTGGGAGAAGCAGAACTTGCAAGCAAAGGAATGGAATAGTTATCTGAGTTTTCCAAATAAAGCATTGAAGGTGTAGCCTGCTTGTAGCAAAATGTAACCAGACAGAGATACACTAGGGAAGAAACTGTGAAGTGAAAAGGATTCCACACTTGATAGTTTGAGAAACTCAGCCCACTCAGATGATGAAAAAAAAAAATGCTACAATTGGAGTAAATGTTAGGAAAGCATGCTTTGGAGAGAGGACAAACCATGTGGCTGGGTACTCTTTTAATAGTGCTGAAGAGATTTCACTCAACTATCTCAGCAGAAGCCTGAAATGGGAGATGGGACTATCCAGAAAATAACTGTGGCAGATGCTTTATCTAAAAGTATGAAAACCTGGGATATTCCTGGGCAATCCACAGGGTTTTAGAGAATAGAATGCTACCATAAATACTAACAGTTTGCACAGGAATGGTTTAGGCCCAGGATTTAAAAAAAAAAAAAAAAAAGATATAAACCCTAGCCTTTGAACTATAAAAAACTCTCCATAGTATGATAAAACTACGAAGCACCACACATATGTTACCCCTCAGGATAAAGACCAGATGATTCTGAGGGCAGGGACTTGGGCCCAGAGGCAGGGGTATAAACCATAAGCCCAGTAGCAGAAGTTGAGGCTGTGTTGCTGATGGTAAAGTCTTAACCCACCAAGGTTTATTCCTAGGCCTTAAAATCTAATGGAATCTGCTCTGATTGATCCCAAAACTTCTTGGAATTTATGAATTCTTTCTTCCTTCCATTTCTCCCTTTTGGAATGGGAATGTCTAGAAATCTGTTATACCTGTCCCATATTTGTATTTGAACAACAAATACTTTTTTAAATTTCAAAGATATATGGATGGGAAAAAAAATTTTGCCTCAGGGTCTTATACATGCCTGGGTTCAAATGTCTGCAAAGATGAGATTTGGGACTTTTGAACTGAAGGTATTTAGATGACCTTTTCGACTTGTGTAGATGACTGAATGTGTGGAGACTTTTGGGGATATTAAGATGGAGCAAATATATTTTGGGTGTTATTATGGACATGAATCTTTGAAGGCCAAGAGGAACACTAGAGTAGGCTGAACAATGTCCCAAAGTAAAAGGGACCTAATCCCTTGAACATATACCCATGATGTGTATATTACTTTATCTGAGAAAAAAAAGCCTTTGTAAGGTCTTTGTAGAACTGACTACAGTAAACCTGCTGTGTGATGAGTTAATTACCCAGGACTATCTAGGTGATACCAAAATGCAGTCACGTACAACACAACCCTATCAGAAAGGAGCAGAGAAGGATTAGACACAGACACAGAGAAGGCAATGTCACTGTGGAGAAGTGGGTGGCAAAGGCCAAGGGGTGCTAGCAGCCTCCAAAGCTGGAAGAGGCAAGGGACAGGGTCTGCTCTGAGCCTTCAAAGGGACATATGACCCTGCCAACATGTTGTGATTTTAGCCTCAAGGTACTGATGTCAAGTTTTGGTCTCCTAAACTTCATATGAGAGAATAAATGTTTATTATTCAAGCCACTAAGTTTTGTGGTAATTTGTTACAGCACTCATAGGAAACTCATAGAATATGAAAGTGGTCATCTAGATTCTATTAATTTTTAAATAAATTTAAGATATTATATAAATTGCCCACATTTACTCTAATGGTGTGTGTATCTCAGTTTTATAGATACTTGTACCTATTTCATTAGTAAAATCAAATATCTCTGAACAAAGATGGTACGATATGGAATTCATTATCAGATTCTAAAGCAGTTAAAGGGGGACAAAATAGGGCCGGGTAAAGGATTTGAATAAATGTAGGTTTATAGTTTGGTGCATCATGAATCTTTTTGGCATGAGATCCAGTTTCCAAATCAAGTCCATTTCCCCCTGTCTACCTCAGGAGAGTCATGAGGACCAAATGTATATTGCAATGTATATAGAAAATACACATTCAAGTGGTTTCAGTTCTTAAGTGACATGTAAATACAGAAGGGCAACTATTTTTCTCCATTCTTTTGTTAGTTCACTAGAGTCTAGTAGACTACCCTGTCCCCTGCAGACCTGCAGCTCTCCCCAAATGTTCCTTACTTTTCCAGTCCTCTAGATTTCACCAAGAATTGTCCAGAACTCTATGTTCATCTATTTTTCAAACTGAACACAACTGAAAATATTTTCAGTCTGAAAGTTAAGTTTTTCTTCTTATGGGGTAAAATAAGTGACTTAAAGTAAGACAGTCTCAGAATTTATAATTTCATCTCAGATCGTTATATTTGAGGATGATTGCATGGATGGTGATGGCCGTAGTGTGTGTGTGTGTGGTGTGTGCGTGTGTGTGTGTGTGTGCATGCGTTGTATAGGAAGAATGTGCACTATATGCAGTGTAGCTTGTAGCCCTGGGATAGGATGACTAGAGCATGACACTCTATAGTCAAGTTAGGCTGGTATAATGCAAAAATCATACAATATATATTTTTTGTTTATATTCCCTCATAGTTACTTATCTAAGGACCAGCCCATATCTAATTATTTCACTCTTGCCTTATTCTTACTATGAATAAATCAATATCTTCCAATTTAAATCTCCTTGGTGGGGCATTCAAAGCTCCAAACTCCATAATGTTTTTTGTGGCTTCATTACCCACTCAAGTCCACATAGAATATGCCATTTCCTGAAGTAATTGGTCTTTTACAATTCCATGCTTTAGAAGGTTTTTTCTCTCTATTCCTGAAATAAAATTTACTCTTATCTTTGGGTAAACCTTCACATACTTCAAGTTGAAAAATTAACATTCTATACATAATTTCCCATCCCACCCAGGAAAATTTTGTCTGTGCTGCATGCTGTTTGTCTACTGGCCTTTATATATCTTCATTACACAATTTACTATGTAATTGTGCCATATATTTCAGTGCCTGCTTCAGGAGACCAAAACTGCTCATGGAAAGTAAAAAATCCTCATATTGCTAAAGTTTTATAATCAAATATCTTTGTAATAATACAATTTATATACTTGTATATACACATTTCAGAAAAAAAAAGATGATATAGGCTATATTTTGCAAAGAAAAAATAATTTTAGTCCAAAAACTCAAAAACTACAAACATAGACCAATAAATCAGAATTTGATTTTTAAAATTCTTTAGATGTTTTTTCTTTTCAGAAACATCTTCAAACAAGTCCAACAAGACCTATCTATTTTTATCCATAGATAGAATTTCAACTTGACTAATTCCAAGTGAGATTTTCTAATTCAACTCTAACACAAATTCTTCTATAAAATTAAAAACATTCTCCAGTTAAGACACATGTTTTCTTGACTTGAAATGAAATAATATTTAATAAAACATAGTTGTATTTATATTTAGAAGACAAGGGAGTAACCAAAATTTCTTATAATAGTTAATTAACTTGACAATACTGAGTACTTTTTACTAGTAGCTAGTTTATATTAAAGCAATCATGCTAAAATAAAAACTACTACATATTTATAAATCATTTACATGCTTTGTTTAATTTTTATTTTTTTTATTTTACTTTATTATTTTGTTAAGATTTTATTTATTTATTTGAGAGAGAACACAAGCAGGGAGAGCAGCAGGCAGAAGAAGAGGGAGAAGCAGGCACCCTGCTGAACAGAGAGCCTGATGTGAGGCTTGATCCCAGGACCCCAAGATCATGACCTGAGAAAAAGGCAATGCTGGACTTAATGAGTCACACAGGCACCCCTTAATTTGTATTAAAAAAATTATTTAAATTCCAGTTAATTAACATACAATGTAATATTAGTTTCAGGAAGGCAACACATTTTCTTAATATTTTCAAAAGAATATTAGAAAATTATTAAATCCTTTAATTTATAGAGAGAGAAAAACTAAGACATAGTAGAATTGTCAGTGTATGTACAGCAGATTAATGAAAATAAAATAATAAAAGAGATGAACCCAATATAATCGCTCCTGTGTTTTACTCCTTCGTGCAATTTGTGTTGCCTTCAAACTTCCTGCCAATTTAATTTGATATCTTTACAAACATTTTCTTAATATTATTTAAAATATCTTTAATAGATTTTGACTGAGAAGTGTCATAATATGGTAGAAAATTGGCATGGGATAGTCTTTTATTGTAACTTTCCTTTTTGACAGTTGGTGTCCTAAAGATTATCAGTAATAGTTGTGAGAAAGGCTGTAAAACAATAATGTAGATATGAAGTCAGTATTCGGGATTATTTGTGGAAGTATACAGCCATCATCTATGTTTTCTTGCCAGATGGTGAGAGATGGTATTTATTATTTTATTTACTTTTATTTTTTATTTTTTTTAATATTTTATTTATTTGACAAAGAGAAACACAGTGAGAGAGGGAACACAAGCAGAGGGAATGGGAGAAGGAGAAATAGGCTTCCCGCTGAGCCAGGAGCCCAATGCGGGCTGAACCCAGGATGCTGGGATCATCACCTGTGTCAAAGGTGGATGCTTAACGACTGAGCCACCCAGCCACCCCAGATGATGAGATTTAAAATGTGATTTTCAACATGGAATTTAAGATATATTTTTTAAAACCCACACACAAAGGCAGAAATGTCAAGCTTTCTGAAGTCAGTGAGAATAGAATGATGGTATTTGCTTCTGGTAATACATAGCACCCTGGAAAAAAATTGGGAGTCCTGCATGTTTCTTATTTTGCAAAGCAACTCCAGGCCTAGAGGTTCTGGTCAATGTTTTTTTTTTTTTTTTTTTTTTTTTTTTTTACTACCTCTCAGGGGAAATATATCAGAAAGGTCAGCAGCGGAAGGAAATGTTTCTCAATATCCCATTACATCCAACAGCCCGATTGATCAAGAAATTGGAGAATATATAGAGATAAAGATCACAAAACACATACAATACTGCCTTTTGATGCTACCCCCTAAGGGCGAACTATCAGGAAACTGAGTGGTTGAAGTGTTAGAGCCTTGAAATAGGATATGCTCACCTGATACCATTTCACAACAAAGCACTGATTCACATTTTAAACCAAAGTAAGTGGAAAGATTACACATCTTATAAAAGTCTGATTTTCAAGCAAACATAGTCATAATGCACGGTAGGAATAAATTATCCTTTTCTTCCCCCTAGTTCATAATAGGATGTACACTAACGTCACAGAAATAATGCTAACATTCAGAGTTTTTGAAAGCATGGTGAGGTGGCCCATGTTTCAAATCTAATTGAAGTATTAATGTACATTTGATTTTTCTACCAGGTGAAGATTAATCATTCTTACCTAACTAAATTTAATTTGGATTAAATACTAATATCCAAAATGGGCAACTGAGAAACATTTTCCTCCTCTTAATTATTTAGGCCAAAGATAATTTTCCTAAGCCTCATTTCAGTTCTAACAGTGACTATCATATTTGACTATTATCTACACACTCAGCAAAATTTTGTGTATCATCAGCTTGACATATATAAAATTAATTTTATTATATGTCCTTATAGTAAGGCAGCAAAGAATTGAAAACAATAAAGTTTGCTATAAACAAAAGGCCAAAGACAGAGAAGCTACAAACCCAATAAAATGATGACATTTTATAAACTCATAAAAAATATAATCATATATACATCCTTAATGACATGAAGGAAGCTTCACAATTTATTGATAATTCAAAATAAGCATACTGAAATTTTATTGCATAATGTCTTCAAATTCATTTTGGCATACAGATATTTTTTCTACATTCTATTGTTTCAGTGCATAGACAAAATATTAAATAAGACATTATAGATATCTTCTTGATGGCATACACAGTCTTATTACTTTCCAACTCAATCGTCCTCACTCAATAGTAGAAGTTTTTGTTCTTGCCCCATCTTTCTCTTTTTAATCTTGGGAAATTTTGAGGGTTTTAGATTGCTTTTCTGAAACAGAGCCGTTCTCTTTAGGATTGCTGTGCCTAACTTGGGGGTTACTATTGCAGCTGCACTGTTCTGAATTTGGATGCTGCTGTTCCAATAATATTAGTTCCTATACATTTCTCCATTTCCTGTCCTGTGGTTCTCATGATACCATGATACAGCTCTGGGCTTTCAGTAACATCAACTCACAGATGATTCTGCTGCCTTTATTTCTGACCAGTCTACAGGAAAATAATAAAACATTTTAACTACAGAAAAAAGATAATATTTTTCCCCAATGAAAGACACCCAATGACTAAGGTAAAAGACAGAGAAAAGAGATAGGCTCCTTTAATTCCCCCCCCCCCCCCCCTGCCCGTCGGCCGTTCCTTTTTTTCTAGGATTATTTTAGGTAGCATATGGTAGCAGCTCTGGATTCTGGATTCTGGAGTGGTTGTTTTTGTGTTTTTTTTTTTTTTTTTTTTTTTTTTTTTTTTTTTTTTTTTTTTTTTTTTTGCACTGTATGATCCCATTTTTTAAAAATTTTTTAAATTAACATATAATGTATTATTTGTTTGGGGTACAGGTCTGTGAATCATCAGTCTTATACAATTCACAGCACTCACCATAGCACATACACTCCCCAGTGTCCCTCACCCAGGCCTCCCTATCCCTCCCCACCCCCGCAGCCCTCAGTTTGTTTCCTGAGATTAAGAGTCTTTTATGATCTATCTCCCTCCCCTGGTCCCATCTGGATTAATTTTATTAATTTTATTATGTGTTTATAATTTTTCCTGAACTTAGTCTATGAGAAATCTGTCCCTACTCTGTGAGCTACTAAATATCTCTGCTCCCTTTGTAATTAATTTATTATTATTTCTTTATAGCTTTCACTCCTAGGAGTTGCTCATGTATCTGTTTAGATTAGCGGTCAGCCAATGAGCAAAAGTTGTGTGTGTGAACAAGGCAAGTGTGTATGCCAATAGATCTGAGTGTGGGTTTTATAGAAATTCAGGGGCCAGGAGGATCTAAATTGTGTTTCAAATTTAGCTTTCCTCTGTTCACTCATTTCTTCTCTGTGTGTGTGTCTAAGTCAGTCAGAGATGTGTAGAGTTTTGTTTTTGTTTTGGTTTGGTTTGGTTTGGTTTGGGGTTTTTTTGTTGTTGTTGTTTTTTTTTTTTTAATTTCTGTATCTCTCTTCATTTCCAGGATTTCCATTAAATTTCTGGCTGGTCTCCTCTCATAACCAGAACACTGAACTGTGGGCTTCTGAAGTTTTTTATTTTTCTCCCTCAAATTCCCAACTAAGTTTGTTATTTTACTGGTTTAGTGTCATTGGACATGGGTGAGATTTTGTCTTTTTTTTTTTCTTTTTTAAGTTAAAAAAAAGTATTTTATTTATTTATTCCAGAGATAGTGAGAAAGAGAAGGCATGCACAGACTTGGGGGGTGGAGCAGAGGAAGAAGGATAGGTGACCCACTACTCAGTGTTTCAATCCATGACCCTGAGATCATGACCCAAGCTGAAACCAAAGAGTTAGATGCTCAACACACTAATCCACCCAGGCACCCTGCTGTTCTTTCTAAAAGATGGCTACTGTCTATGGAAGCCAGAGCTGCTGCACTGCACAGACAACCCTGAACTAGTAAATCAATTGCCAATGGTCCAAAATGTAACCATGAGGCATTTTGCAAAACTTTCACACGCATGCTAATAAAACCACGCCCTATCAAAATTAATGTTATTCAGCCAAAGCTATATGCTAAAAGGAAGTGTATAGTTCTTATGTGTATAGTTCTTAGATTTGAAAGGTGAATCCTTAAGATTTGTAATATACATTTCTGTTTTAGAAAAGTAGAGACGAAACAAATTAAAAACAAGTACAACACATAGAAGCAAATACATATTCAAGCAAAACAAAAATGAATTATGATAACAAGTGACAAATACAAAAAAAATTAAGAGCCATGTTATATTTTTGAATAAATTAATACATGTGATAGTCCTCTACAGTGATTATGGAGATTTCATAATATCATTAAATCATGCAAAATAAAGATAAGGCAAGATTTGAAGCATCTGGGTTTTTCCTGGTTAATTGTGGATTAGAACTTGATGGATTAAGTGTAGAATTGAAGCTGTAATATCTGGAATAATCATGTTTTCTAGGATAACTGGTAAAAATGTAACGAGCTAGTCAATTAAAATATAGATAATAAATTATAGAATGACTACTGATTATTGCGCGCCGCACAAATGGTTTAATATCAAATGTTTCATCTTATTTGCTGTGAATCCCCTTATGATGAGTCTTAGTTCATTACCTCAAAGAAGAAGGAGGACAAGAATGAGTGAAAGCTAAAACAGCTGTCGTACTTGAGCCATAAGGGGAAATAATTTGGACTTCAAATGAAGCCAATTATCCCTGCGATATAAAGGTTATTGCATTTAAACGTCAATTAAACTAATTGAGTCTAGAAAGAGGTTTAATTGCAGCTTCCGAAAGGACACTGTGTGGTGTCTTACTGATAGCGAAAGAACAGTTATGCACGCTGAGTGAACTCTGGCGCTCATAAAGCCTAAGAGCACTTAATATAGTCTAACCCACACGTCGTTTTTTGGACAGTTTTGGTATAGTAAGGCGTTGAAAAATTTAGGAGTTCTGAAGTTCTTATAGCCAGTCAGTTGCTAGTAGGCATAATTGCAAGCCCAAAGCTCGAGCCTCCATTCGACTTGAGTAAAATAATTTAAAGCCCGTTTAAGTAAACATGTATTAATTTATTTCAAATGTAAAACATCTTTAATATAATAGTTTAACTATGTAATTTTCGGCAGAGGGTGCCTCCGTGGGCATAGTTCAGTTAGGGCATCTCTCTTCTTGATTTCAGCATCAAGTTCCACACTGATCTCAAGGGGCTGTGATATCAGCAGGCCAGGGTATTGGGTCTCTAAGTCTAAATGCCGGGATGTGCTGCGTGAGAGGACTCTCTCTCGCCTTGCCTCACGCCCTGCTCCCTCCTCCCTCTAGCCGGTCTCTCTTTCATTCTCTGTACACAATAAACATTATTGTTAAAGCCATTTTCTGACGTTAAAAACAGACCTCAATGTCTTAAGTTTCTTTTCTGCTCCGACGAGTATTGTCAATAGACCATAAACGACTTTCTCAGCTTTGATGTCTGGAGAGAAAGACATAGACATGTTATATTATATAACCTTTATACTTTTAGTAGTAAGGCAAATAAGGAAGTAGAAGAAAGAAATCTATTTGTTGTCTCCAACACTACTTGGAAATTATTATTATTATTAATATTCATTATTCTATAGACAATTGTGATTAATGCCCCCTTGATTTATTTTAAAGCAGGTAGGTATTTTTAAAAGTTAGTTGAAAATAGAATTTATGTATTTTCTCATATGGAAGCCTGGCTAAATCTAAAATTCAAGTGTAAATATGATGAATGCCATAATATGGACACCGTCTATTTAGGGTTACCATGTATTCTTACAAATTATTTTCCAAAAATGTGAGTCTCTATGAATAAAATTATGATTGCATGAAGGCTGCTACTCTACCTATGTTCTAACTTTCTATTAATGCACAAATTAAGATCAATCTTTTACCTCTAGTTTTACCACTGTTTTGTTAATTTTATCATGTATCTATGATATACCTAAATTTCTTTGCTATTATGCTAGATCATGAAGATATAATGAAGGCAAATATAGCTTCATCCCTCCAGCATATATATTCTAGTGGGGATTATTTTATTTTCTGAATTCCTATAGAAGCCATATATTTGACATATGCTACCTATTTATTCTCTTGCTCTTGTCATAAGTCTACCAATAGATTGTATGCATTCTCAGCAGAGTAATGATATAAATGGCCTTTATTATGTTGAGGTGCATTCCATCTACACACAGCTTGTTTGAGAGTTTTATCAGAAGCAGATAAACTGAATTTCTTAAATTACTTTTCTCCTTCAGTTGAGACGATTGTTTTTATCCTTCATTTTGTTAATGTGATATACCACACTTATTGACTTGCAGATATTGAACTATCCTTTTATCCTTGGATGAATCCCACTTGATCATGGTGAATGATCCTTTTTGTAGA